>NC_064430.1:20662500-20817500 GCF_023375975.1 Astyanax mexicanus | reverse complement strand
TGCGCCAGCAAGACGTGCACCAATAATTTGTCCTCTTTTAAACATAATATCACCCATAATGTTGTGTGCATTGCAATATTATGTGCAAAACTGTGCTCTTACCCTGCTAATTGAACCTTCACACTCTGCTCTTACTGGTGTAATGTGCAATTAATAAAGATTGGCCACCAGGCTGTTCCAATTTAGCCATGAAACCTCCCACACTGAAATGACAGGTTTTTCGATTTTATTGTCCAACCTCTGTATCCTTATACTTCCCTATGATACCCTATACTCTTTATATACTCTACACTTTTTAGTAACACACGTGCAAACATACATTAAACTATATATTGCTCCATATACGCTCACTATACATGTGTAATTCGTACACTCTGTGCACTACCCTATACCTATTTTTCTATAGTTTATTTATTTTTATTTAACCAGACAAGTCACAAAAAACAAAATTTTTTATTTACAACGGCAGCCTGGCAAGAGGTCTTGAAAGTCTTGAGTCTTGAAACAAAAAACTCCTAACAATATTATTCCACAATATTTTTAATATGTTTAAATGGAAACCTGGTTTCTTGCTCTCTCTCTCTCTCTCTCTCTCTCTCTCTCTCTCTCTCTCTCTCCTTGCTGTGGTGAAACCACTCACTCTTGCTTGAGGGCTCAACCAGTGCATAAGTCATACAGGAAACTGTAAATAATTAAACGCATCAATTTGCACTATAACTACAACTTGATGCCAGTAGCTTTGTCTCAATATAGCTCCTCCCTATGTTCCATATTCCGGATTGTTAATTACAGAGAGAGAGAGACTGATCTCTTAGGTCGTCTTTTTATACAAACAATCCTGAACTTTGACCTTCAGGAAAAAGTAAAGGACAGTAGTGCCAGACAGAGACATCCCACTGTTTACATTCCATGCCTGAATGTGTGTGTGTGTGTGTGTTGATCCTGTGTAATAATTCTCATCCATTCTTGCAGCTTTTCTACACAATAAAGAGTCATGAACCAGAATCACAAACTGAACCACACCAATTACACCACCAAAATCACTAAAACCACACACTACACTCTACCAAACTCACTAAAACCACACCACCAAAATCACTAAAACCACACACCACACTCCCACAAAATTATTCAACTCACACTTCACCATAATCACACTCCCTCAAAATCATTAATCTCACACTCTTGCCACATCCCAATACTCCCACTTCACCATAATCACACACTCCTAAAAAACCACACATTTACACTCCACCAAAATCACTAAAACCACACACTACACTTTACCAAACTTACTAAAACCCACACTCCATCAAAATCATTAAAACCCCACACTACACTCTACCAACCTCACTAAAACCACACTCCACCAAAATCCCTAAAACCCCACTCTAAACTCTACCAAACTCACTAAAAATCACACTCCACCAAAATCACTAAAATTACAACCCCAAGTCACTAAAACTACACCACCAAAATCACAGAAAAATCACACACCACACTCCCTCAAAATCATTAAACTCACAATCTAGCTACATCCCAATACTCACACTTCACCATAATCACACAAATGGCAGACATAGAGACACACTGATTGGTTTATTGGTTTATTAATCACTAAAACCACACCACCAAAGTCACATTGCGCCCCATGTTGCGCCCAAAACACAAGCATAATTAATTAAGAGAATGAGTGTGTGCCTTTTGCATGTTTTGAACTACACCAGGTATACTTTTTTTTGCTGCACGATCCTCAATTGACTGGTGCGCACTAGATCATTAAAACAGGTCTCTCAGAGTGTAAAGAATATGAGTCAGCAGTACAGATGTGTGTGTGTGTTTTATGAGTTAGAGACAGAGGAAGTGTTCTGATGAGTCAGGAAGAGCCGGAGCAGAGAGGAGGTGGAGCTGGTTCTGATCCAGACTGATGAACAGATCTGAGTCTGCTTACTAGAGCCTTTAGCAATATCCAACCACTGCCAACTGCACCTAAACCAGTGTGTGTGTGTGTGTGTGTGAGTGTGTGGTACGGTTTAGGGTTGACTATACTAAACTTCTCAACTACAATTTTACTAACTACAATTGTGTGTGTGAGTCTGGTGTGTTTGTAAGCGTGTGCGTGTGTGTGTGTGTGTGTGTGTGTGTGAGTGGCTTAGTGTGTATGTAAGAGTGTGTGTGTGGCTTAGTGTGTATGTAAGTGTGTGTGTGGGCAGACATAGCTGGAGGTCCGTTTACTCTAGTGTCAGTCATAACGCTGTGCTGTAATTACAGCTCAAAGCCAAACCAACTCAACACAGCAGCAAGCCACAGCCCGTGTGTGTGTGTGTGTGTGTGGATTACAGACTACAGTTAATGAAATGGATCTGTTCTGATAAGTCTCTAAATACACACTTTCATCTAGTAATGCTTCATTATCACTACTGCTACACTCACATGTCTGTGACTGTAGCTCCACCCCCTCAGTGTATATCACAATAACTACATTTAGCGTGTTATTAATATACAGCTCTGGAAAAAATTTAAGAGAACACTTCACTTTCTAAATCAGTTGTTTCTATAAACTACGGACAACATTTCTCCCAAATTCTCTCAAACAAAATTATTGTAATTTAGAGCATTTACTTGCAGAAAATGAGAAATGGCTGAAATAACAAAAATATGTAGAGCTTTCAGACCTCAAATAATGCAAAAAAAAAAAAAAAAACAAGTTCATATTCATATTCAAGTTTAATAGTTCAGAAATCAATATTTGGTGGAATAACCCTGGTTTTTAATCACAGTTTTTATGCATCTTGACCTGTTCTCCTCCACCAGTCTTACACACTGCTTTTGGATAACTTTATGCTGCTTTATTCCTGGTGCAAAAATTCAAGCAGCTCAGCTTGGTGGTTTGAATGCTTGTGATCATCCATCTTCCTCTTGATTGTATTCGAGAGATTTCCAATTTGGTAAAATCAAAGTAAATCATGATTTTTAAGTGCTCTCTTATTTTTTTCCAGAGCTGTATCTTTACCCTTATGAGAGACTGTAGCTCCGCCTTCTCAGTTTATATCACAATACATACATTTAGAATGTTATTAGTATATAAACCACCCTAATAAGAGACTGTAGCTAACTTTCTGTTTCTCACTTCCAACTCTTTTTTCCTTTCTCTCTCTCTCTCTCTCTCTCCAACCGCTGCTGAACCTAATTACCAAACTCTGTCTCCCACTGAAACCAAACACTCCCTCCAAACCCCCTCCCTCCCTTCCTCCCCCCCTCCCACTCTCTCTCTCTACCTCTCTCAGCCCTCTCTCTCCCCCGCACTCTCCCTCCGCACTCTCCCCTTCCTCCCTCTCGCTCCGTTCTCCCGTTCCCAAAACTTCGGTGTCGGCTGCCAGGGTTGAAAGTTCGCACGCTTTCTCCTCACGCAAGGCTGCAGCGCGCACACACACACACACACACACACACACTGCAGTGCTGGAGTGACTCAACATTCACACACACAACTCAGACATGCATGTATACTCAGGTAGTGTTAAAACGCACACACACACACACAAAGCAGTTCATTGTTACGAAAACTGGCTGAGACTTGCTTACGTAACGCAAGATATCATAAAGCACAGTGTGTGTGTGTGTGTGTGTGTATGTGTGTGTGTGTTACAGGCACTTCAGGTTAGAGACCATAAAATAAAGAAAGAGAGATCTGACTCACTTTCATTTTAACTTGATCTTGTTTAGATTTAGACTTCAGATTTGGAGCTCAATCTCATTAGAACTCGTTCTGACTCTCATTTGGACTCTAGTGTTGGTCCTTCACTACTTTTAAACTCGATTCTGGACTTGGGCTCAATAATGGTCTCATTTGGATTCAGTTATGGTCTCATTTTGATGCTGGTTTTATTTGGACCCAGTCTTGGTCTGGATTGGACTTTATATTGGTCTCATTAGGACTCAAAATGGTTCTCATTTGGACTCAATCTCTGTATAATTCGGATTCAGTCTCATTAAGACTCAATCTTGGTCTCAATTGGACCAAGTCTTGGTCTTATTAGAACTTGATGATGTAATGTGATACGGTCAATAGTAAATGGTGCCGTAAAGCTGTATGTTCCTGTAAAGCTGTGAAGGTTAAAGTGATAGTTGGGTCAGTCAGAAGAAACCCTGAAGGCAAGTAACAGTATTAGATGTTATCCTGACGTCTGCTGGGAAGTAGACTATCACTTTAAGTGAAGTTTCTGAACTAAATCTAACCTGAGGTGGACAGAAACTGGGCATAAACTCTGCCTACTACACTGTCTAGCAGGTTTGGCCAATCAGAGAGGAGGCTGAATTGTCCAATGGCACCACACACAAAAACAAACATAAACACACACACACATACACACACACACACACAGAAGCAGAGGCTATACAAAAAAATTGAGAACAAAAATTGTAAATGTTTGAGTCTCGTTAAAGCTGAACTTAACACTGAGATTCAGTACAACCGCTCCTTAAAACACACACACACACACACACACACACTCTCTCTCACACACACACTTATACACTCTCTAAATAAACTCTTTACACGCGATCTCACTGGCAGCCACACACTTCCCTACAGCCTGTGCCAAACTTTGTCACTCAGCACAGCATTCTATTACACAGAGAGAGAGATAGAGAGAGAGAAAGAGAGAAAGAAAGAGAGAGAAAGAGAGAGAGAGAGGGAGAGAGAGAGAGAGAGAGGGAGACAGAAAAAGAAGGCGAGAGAAAAACAGAAAAAGGAGAGACAGAGTGGAGTATCAAAAAAGGGAGAGAAAACTATAGAAAAAACGACATATAGAGAGAGGAAGTCAAAAAGAAAAAGATTAATAATGAGTCCTGAGAAAAGAACTGTTCAATTCTGGACGCTCCCATGTGCTCCCAGCAATGGTGCCATAAATGAGAACCCTAGTCTTCTACAAGCAACTAATCATTGTCCTGACATTGACAATGGAACTGCAAAAGACAGTGGGCCAACCTCTGCAGTGAAACGAGGAACACCAACAGCTCATTACTCCAGTTTTGAGCAGTGTGTTTAGGGTCATTGTCTTGTCAAAGTATCCAGCCTCGGCACAACTTCAACTTTCTCACTGATTCTTGAAAATTGTTCTCAATCTGCTGATATTGACTGAAATCCATGTGACCCTCAACTTTAACAAGATTCCCAGTACCTACACTGATCACACAGCCCCACAGCATGATGGAAACACCACCAAATTTTACTGTGGGCCCTCCAAATAACTCCATTTTAGCTTCATCAGTTCACAGCACCTTATTCCAAAATGATGCTGGCGTGTCCCAATTTGATTTAGCTTTAGCATACCTCAGGCGACTCTGTTTTTGGCGTGTGCACAGAAAAGGCTTCTTCTGCATTAATTACTCTCCCATACAGACTCTGCTCGTGCAAAGTGCGCTGAAAAGCTAATTAATGCACAGTGACGCCATATGCAGCAAGGTGATGTTGTAGGTTTTTGGAGCTCTGGAGGTCTGTGGTTGACTATGTCTGTTCTCACCATACTTCTCCTCTGCTTATCTAAGATTTTTCACTTCAGACCTTAACTATAACTGTTCCTGTGATCTTACATTTCCTCACTATGTTCCTTACAGTGGAAACTGACAGCTGAAATCTCTGAGATTTTAGCTTATTTGTATACTTCCTCTAAACCATGATGTTGAAGAATCTTTGTTTTCAGGTCATTTCAGAGTTATTGTTTTGAGGCTCCCATTTTTCCACTTTTCAAAAAAGATGCAAAGAAGAGAAAAACTTACAATCGGCAAACTTAACCCTTTCTCATAATTGGGTTCACCTGTGTATGTAGGTCAAGGGTCAATGAGCTCACTTAACTAATGTTGTGTTCCAATAATTAGTGCTAAAGTTATTTACATTAATAAAACCACAAGGGCTTTCAAATTTATGCACCTGTCTAATCATTTTGCTTAAAGAATTATTGCACACGTTCTGTAAATCCTTTAAACTTCATTTCACTGTATTAATCTGCTATATGACATATTTAACTAAAATTACCGATCCAGAAAACCATTAAAATGATCAGGGGTGCCCAAACTTTCTCATACTACTGTATATTATATAGCAGGGGGTATGCTTGGTGACTTATAATAATTAAATGTTCAAAAGCAAAACCAAAAAGAAACACACAAACTTTCTTTCTCTCTCTTTCTCTCTCTCTCTCTTCTTCTCATCTGTATCCATACCTTCAGGGTGTGTGTGTATGTGTGTGTGTAGGTGTGGTCAGCAGGACAGACTGCTGTTGCCTGCCAGGGCAGCTATTGTAGCCAAGCAAAAAGTCTTCTGGGTTCAGACGCCAGGTCTATTCTCAGACACGCACCCCCCCACACACACACACACACACACACACACACACACACGGCCGGCAGCACCTTCAAGACTGTGCTGAGCCTGGCCGCTATTTGAATATGCAAAGATCTGTCTGATTACAATAGATTAAGCAAACAGATGCGTGTAGACAGCGGACCGCCTGTTACCCCCATATCACCCCTCCGCCATAACCAGCATGGTGCAGCAGGTGTTTCCAATAAAGTGGCCAGTGGGTGGTAGCACAAGGGCTTTACGTGTTTCCAATAAAGTCACAAGTTGGTAAGTGTTGAAGTGCACTATAGGTGTTTCTAATAAAGTGGCCATTATTAATTCACAATGTCAATGTAGATATTTCTGAAAAATTAAACACTGATGCAGCAAAAGTAAGTGTTTCTAATAAAGTGTCCAGTGATAAGCACAACATAAGTGTTTCTAATAAAGCAACAAGTGATAAAGTGGAATGTGTTTCTAATAAAGTGGCCATTCATAATGCACAATGTACATATTCCTGAAAGAATGAACAGTGATGCAGCAAAAGTAGGTGTTTCTAATAAAGTGGCCAGTGATGAAGCACAATATAAGTGTTTCTAATAAAGTGTCCAGTGATGAAGCACAATGTAAGTGTTTCTAATAAAGTGGCCAGTGATGAAGCACAATTTAAGTGTTTCTAATGAAGTGGCCAGTGATGAAGCACAATATAAGTGTTTCTAATAAAGTGGCCAGTGATGAAGCACAATATAAGTGTTTCTAATAAAGTGGCCAGTGATGAAGCACAATATAAGTGATAAAGTAGAATGTGTTTCTAATAAAGTGTCCAGTGATGAAGCACAATATAAGTGTTTCTAATAAAGTGGCCAGTGATGAAGCACATTTTAAATGTTTCTAATAAAGTGGCCAGTGATGAAGCACAATATAAGTGTTTCTAATAAAGTGGCCAGTGATGAAGCACAACATAAGTGATAAAGTAGAATGTGTTTCTAATAAAGTGGCCATTCATAATGTAAAATGTAGATATTCCTATAAAAATTACAGTGATGCAGCAAATGTAGGTGTTTCTAATAAAGTGGCCAGTGATGAAGCACAAGGAGGTATGTGTTTGTACATGGCAGGTCATGAAGCACAATATAAGTGTTTCTAGTAAAGTGGCCAATGATGAATAACAAGATAGGTGTTTCTACTCAAGCAACTAGAGATAAAGTAGAAGGTGGGTGTTTCTAATAAAGTGGCCATTCATAATGCATAATGAAGATGTTCCTGAAAAAAGCTCTTTATAAGCATGTGAAACTGGTGGGGTGGTGATGTGTGCATCTATTAATAAGAACTCTACTGGTCCATGTGGCACATGTGGTGTGTGTGTGTGTGTGTGTATGTGTGTGTGTGTGTGTGTGTGTGTGTATGTGCGTGTGTGGGCAATAGTGAGAAACTCAGGGAAACCCCCTCTGTGCCCACTATGGTGCCTGAACTGAGTGCCACGTGGCTGTATATAGGCAAAGTGCAAGCACACACACACACACACACACACTCACACACCACAGATCCACACTGCATCACACACTCCATCCCACTTAACACCACTTCCGCTAATGTCAGTAGTAACACACTTTCTATGTTTCGTAACTTACAGCCTGATCGTACAGTGGTCTCATTAGAATTTTCTACATTGCTGCAAACATTTGACCTAAAACTTAAGCAGAGTCCTAAAAAAACAAACCAAACAAATTATACAAAAAAATTACATATGTGCAGATCATTTTCACCTGAATTTTATATTCAAGTGTTTCAATCAATAGGATGACAATCAGGTTTGTGTCAGTAAAGCACTGTTTTCTTTAAAGATCTATCATTTGATGGCCTGAACTTTTCTTCACAACAAACGTTTGTGGAAATGTATCATGGCACAAACAAAGGGGATTTCTAAAGAGCTCAGAAAAAGAGCAGTCAACCCTCATCAAGCTGGAAAAGGTCCCAGAAATAAGAGACCACTGACAAATTATGAGTTTCTTTGATTTCACCAAATTGAAAACCTCTGGAATATAATCAAGAGGAAGATGGATGATCACAAGCCATGAAACCAAGCTGAACTGCTTGATTTTTTGCACCAGGAGTGGCATACAGTTATCCAAAATCAGTGTGTAAGAGTGGTGGAGAAGAACATGCCAAGATGCATTAAAACTGTGATTAAAAACAAGAGTTATTCCACCAAATCTTTTTTATATTTTTTTTCCAGAGCTGTATCTACAAATATATATTTTTTTCTGTTTTTCTTTTTTCCTACATTGTAAATAAATACTGAAGTCATACAGACTATAAAAGAACACATAAGGAATCATGTAGTAACTTAAAAGTGTTAAACAAACCAAAATACTCTGTGAAGCATTTAGGTGCTCTTACCTGAGGAGCTGTTAACTTGCAGTTTTGAGACTGGTAACTCTGCTAAACTTATCCTGTGCAACAGAGGAAACTCTTGGTCTTTCTTTCCTAGGGAGGTCCTGATGAGTGCCAGTTTTATCATATTGTTTTTGATGGTCTTTGCGACTTTACTTGTGAATACTTTCAAAGTTCTTGAAAACTTTCGATTGACTGAACTTTACTTTTTTACTTAGTTCTTGGAATAATATGGATTTGAACATTACTCAAATAGAGCTATTCTTTGTATACCAGCTTTACCTCTTTACAATTTCACAACTGATGCTCTCAAACACATTAAAAGGACCAGAAATTCAAGTAATTAACTCTCTTAATCTCTCATATTCTGGTTTGATTAACACTTTTTGGCTTACAAATAAATCCATATGTATACATTTTCCATCATAGTTTGGATTAATTTAGTATTAGTAATTAATCCAAACTACTATTCCATGTCTGGAAAACTTTCCCATATGGTGCTCACTCTGCACTAAAGCAGGGGTCTGTATATTAATGGCTGAGGGGCTTCTCCAAGATACTTGTGGGCTCTTCTAGGCCCTCAGCAACACTGCCATGAGTGAGTATCTGAATTAAGTGCATGTGTTTGTTAGTGTGTGTGTGTGTGTGTGGAGTTAAGTACATCTTTCTGAACCTCAGCAGACATTCAAATCCAGTCTGCTTTAAATAAGCAAGGCCATGCAAATTCATGTCTGAAAGAGAGAGTGGGGTGGGGGGTTGTATAGACTGGAGGGGGGGATGAGAAAGAGAGAAAAGAGAGAGAAGGTGAATGAGAAAAAAAGAGAGAGAGAAAGAGAGAGTGTGTGAGGCTAAGCTAGGACAGAAATGCTAGTGCCTACCCCCATAAAAGAGGAAGTGTGTGTGACTGTTTTTAGAAGCTATAATCGGAGTGCTAAACCTAACAGGCCAGACACAGAGCAGCCTAAACATATATAAACACACAACAGATATACAGTGGTTGGACAATGAAACTGAAACACCTGTCATTTTAGTGTGGGAGGTTTCATGGCTAAATTGGAGCAGCCTAGTGGCTAATCTTCATTAATTGCACATTATTGCACCAGTAAGAGCAGAGTGTGAAGGTTCAATTATCAGGGTAAGAACACAGTTTTGCTCAAAATATTGCAATGCACACAACATTATGGGTGAAATACCAGAGTTCAAAAGAGGACAAATTGTTGGTGCACGTCTTGCTGGCGCATCTGTGACCAAGACAGCAAGTCTTTGTGATGTATCAAGAGCCACGGTATCCAGGGTAATGTCAGCATACCACCAAGAAGGACCAACCACATCTAACAGGATTAACTGTGGACGCAAGAGGAAGCTGTCTGAAAGGGATGTTTGGGTGCTATCCCGGATTGTATCCAAAAAACATAAAACCACGGCTGCTCAAATCCCGGAAGAATTCAATGTGCACCTCAACTCTCCTGTTTCCACCAGAACTGTCCGTCTGGAAAATTAAAAAATGTGGTCTAAAACCAGGTGTTTCAGTTTCATTGTCCAACCCCTGTAAGTAAAAAGAGTATGACAGATATCGGAACGCATGCTCATTCACTATTTCTTCTTAAATCAAGTGTATTAAAAAAAGGAGTTTATCCCGCTTTTGTTGAAGTAACTGTCTCTACTGCCCATTCTCACCTCATCATCCCCAACTTCACAACCCATGCCAAAAAAAATGGATGAAGCTCCATCATTTCAGAGAACACCGTTCTTCCACTGCTCCACAGCTCAATGCTGGGGCTTTACTCTCCTCTAAACCACAACTGGCATTAGGCATCACGTTGCCAAAAACATGTTTATCTGCACCAGAGGGTCCTATTCTTTTGGCAGTATTTCTCTATGGTGCCCAATCTGTGAGTTTTTAGTTAGCAACTAAAATCAATGTCCAGCTAGCACAGCATTTTAGAAACCCTGTTGAAACAAACATGCGTACACACACAGTCGCACACACACAGGTCCAGCTAAGCTGTTGGGAATGTCACAAAACAGCACAGCTGTCCTCTATTTGAAGTGCGAGTGTGTGACCCAGATGATTGTACACATACACACACACACACACACACACACACACACACCACACATATATACACACACACACACACACACACACACACACACACACACACACGTTTACTGCTCCACCTGTTCAGGACTATATTACAGCCTTGCATTCATGATATTAATCCGGCAGAGAAAATCCACACAGCATGTAAAATATAAGGGTTTTAAGAATAAGTTCTGAATATATTATCGGCCTGTAGCCTGCTTCTAACCCTGGCTAGCGCTGCTGAAGCAGCATTAGCATTACTTGATCACTGTGCTAAGCGCTAACTCTTTTGCTGTTAGGAGCTGAGTATATTATCGGCGTGTAGCCTGCTCCTAACCCCGGCTAGCACTGCTGAAGCAGCATTAGCATTACCTGATAACTGCGCTATGCGGTAAGCAATATAAGCAGTAAAGATGGTGATGGGTTTTAGTCTCTGGCAGCATCATTCCAGGGAAAACTCATTATTCTATGCAAATGCAGGCAAATTCCAATCACATCCAAATGTCATCTCCATTAGAGACACTCAGACTGAAACAAATGATAAAAATCGCTCCCAAAAATAATGATAGGTCTATCTCTACTTGCCACATCTGAATCTAGACTTTTACCACCACACTACCACCACTATGATTCACAGGTGTTTTTTCTACCAACTGTTTTCCCCCCTGCTATTCTGCAAATTCTCTAGTTTAAAATTCATGGACTCAGACAAGGAACAAACACTTTTCAGCAGTGTCTAGATTTGTGCTTTACTGTCTATATAATGGCACATAGCGCTTGTGCCCAATTCCATTTTCACAACGTAGATATGCTCACCTGTAACATACATTAATATTCTACATTCATATTAGAAAAAAATGATGAATTAATATTTTGGTTGCTGAGATTTGTGTAGAGATCATCTATACGAATTACCTCATTGTAGCCGACCGTAAAGATCTCTCACTTGTTATGGCTTAATATCTTAATTAGTGTCTAAACATTATATACTATATTTGTTGGCAGGAGTAATTTTTTTTTATGAAATATTTGATAGAAATGAGGGGTAACCCCACAATTTCTACTGTGTAAGGATTCATTTGCAATTATTCTGGATTGAACTGAATTGGATTTATGTCTATCTTGTATGTTTAGCTTGTTTTTGATGAATTAAGAGAATAAAGTGGTGTATATGCTTTTTACTCTTACCTGCATGCAGAATATGGATGATCGCCATGCAGCACATGTGGAGAGAGAGAGAGAGAGAGAGAGAGAGAGAGAGAGAGAGACATTAGTTATGATCTCAAAGGTCTATTATTAACTGAGCTTTTATATCTCAGCGAGGCTCTCAGTCAAAACCATGCCTGCTGAACTATCACTTTAATGGGGAAAGGGGAAAGAGCGCGGGAGCTCAAGAGCACTAGAGAAGGAAAGCTCTTTGATTTAAAAACTGAAACAAGAGCCTGAAGCTGCACATCTGGAGAGTCAAGTTACACACACACACACACACAGAGTAAAGTCAAAGAGAGAGAGAGAGAGAGAGCAAAAGAGAGAGAGAGCAAAAGAGAGAGAGATTAAAACTTAGTTGTGGACTGGGGGTTTTATCTCAATCTGAAAACATTTAGTTCCAGAAGATCCAGCCCCCCCATCCTGACCCCTCCCCCCATCGTACAGAATCTATACGGGTGCTCCCTGCTTGTTTGTTTGTTTGTTTGGTTGTTCATTACTCAGTTGTTTGTTTATTGTTCTTTTACATGTTTCAGTATTACAGTATTAATATTAGCACTGACCTTTTCAGGCTCCGCCCACAAGTGTGTAGCTACTGCTGTTAATGTCGGACATGACTTACATCCCATTTAACCCTAATGAGAGACTGTAGCTCTCTCTCTCTCTCTCTCTCTCTCTCTTTCAGATCTTTATCTCAGCGTCTTTTTGTCTGCTGGCTGTGTGTTTGCCCTGATGTGGGCTGAGGGCCTTGCTCAACACACACACAGACACACACACACACACACAGAAACTGTTAAAAAATGTTATATTATTATACACTGTCAGTAAATGTCTCCAATATCTATTTATATGTGTGTGTAAATGAGTACAGGTGTGTTCTGATTATACACAACATGCTGTGGTGTAAAAGTGCTTCTCCCACTCTCTCTCTCTCTCTCTCTCTCTCTCTCAGGTAACCTTTGGGTAGTGTACCTCTTGGTGAGAGATCCTTGACTGCTAGGCATGTGTCTATGATGCATTTATAAATGATGATATACATCATTGAATTAAAAGAAGTTAGATGGTCATTTTCACAAATTCTAGTCATCTTAAAATCTAGGTGATTTATCTATCTAAGTCATCTTGTCGTAAATAAAAAACCTGGACTGTAAAAAGAGAAAAAAGAGACCACTTAAAAATGGTGAGTTTATTTGATTTTATCAAATTGAAAACCTATGGAATATAATCAAGAGGAAGATGGATGATCACAAGCCATCAAACCGAGCTGAACTGCTTGAATTTCTGCACCAGGAGTAAATACATAAAGTTATCCAAAAGCAGTGTGTAAGACTGGTGGAGGAGAACATGCCAAGATGTATGAAAACTGTGATTAAAAAAACAGGGTTATTCCACCAAATATTGATTTCTGAACTTTATGAATATGAAATATGAACTTGTGTTCTTTGCAATTTTTGAGGTTTTAAACCTTTGCATCTTTGCATGCTCATTTTCTGCAAATAAATGCTCTAAATGACAATATTTTTATTTGGAATTTGAAAGAAATGTTGTCCGCAGTTTATAGAATAAAACAACAATGTTAATGTCCTTCAAACATCCACATATAAAAAGAGCAAAATCAGAGAAACTGGTTCAGTAACTGAAGTGGTCTCGTATTTTTTTTCCAAAGCTGTATTTACAGACAATATCTTCAGTGTTGAATCCTGGTTCTGTTTAGGATATCATGTGAGTCAGATTTGAGTATGGAGGCCTCGTGGTGGACTCTTCAATCCTGCCTCTGCTGTGGAGCGACACACTGCCCTAGTTACTGGTGTTACAATATGAGGACACATCCTACTTTTTCAGCAGGACGATGCACCGAACTACCACCACTATGCTTCACAGCTGTTTTTCTAGACTTTTTACAATTACCAACTGTTTCCTTCTTACAATTCTGCCATGTATGTAATTCTCAAGCTTAAAACACAAGGAGTAAACACTTTTTCACAGAACTCTGTACAGACAAATCTCTCTCTTCCTTCTTTCACAACCCCGCCTCTCTCGCCCTCATTCTACTCACACTCTCTTCCTTCTCTTTTTCTACACTCTGTGCTCTCTCTCTCTCTCTCTCTCTCGCGCTGTGTGCTCTCTCACTTTTCCTGTTTACATTCCTCTGCAGTAGATGAAAGCAGCTCTGATCAGACACGTTTGAGCTTTGCATCCACAGGCCCACCAACACACACACACACACACACACACAAACACAGTGTTATTTACTTATTTTGTGTGTACATGTGTGTATTTTAGTCAGTGTCGGTAGCTGACTGTAGCCCAATGTGTTTCAGAGCGCACACACATACAGTGATAGTGTTTGGTTGGTGAATAATGGTGTTTGTTTTGAGAATGATGTTTGGTAAAAATTACGTTTTTTTTGCATTAAACATGACTGGTAGACGATTACAGTGTACAGTGATGGTGTTTGATGTGTAAATGATGTTTTTTGTTTTGAGAAAGATGGTGATTGGTATGAGAATGATGGTGTTTGGTATGAGAATGTTGGTGTTTGATGAGAGTATGATGGTGTTTGTTTTGAGAAAGATGGTGTTTGGTGTGAAAATTATGTTTTTGGGTTGGTATGATGGTGTTTGATATGAGAATGATGGTGTTTGATATGAGAATGATGGTGTTTGATATGAGAATGATGGTTTTTGGTGTGAAAATGATGGTGTTTGGTATAAAAATGATGGTGTTTAGTATGTGAATGATGGTCTTTGGTATGATAATGATGGTGTTTGAAGGATAAAATGGTGCTTGGTTTAAGAATGATGTTTTGTAAAAAAAAAAAAAAAGTATGTTTTTTGCATTAAACATGACTGTTAGAGGATTATAGTGTTTATTTTGAGAATGACTGAATGCTGGTGTTCGTTATAAGAATTAATGGTGTTTGGTGTGAGAATTATTTTTTTTGTTTTGAGAATGATGGCGTTTGGTAGGAAAATGTTGGTGTTTGGTATGAGAATGATGGTGTTCGGTATGAGAATAATAGTTTTTGTTTTTAGAATGATGGGGTTTGTTATAAGAATGATGGTGTTTGTTATGAGAATGGTGGCGTTTGGTATGAGAATGTTGGTGTTTAGTGAGATAATGATTGTGTTTATTTTGAGAAAGATGGTGTTTGGTATGATAATAATGGTGTTTGTTATTAGAATTATGTTTTTTGGTGTAAGAATAATGGTGTTTAGTATGAGAATGCAGGTGTTTAGTATGATAATTTGGTATGAGAATGATGGTGTTTAGTGAGAGAATGATTGTGTTTATTTTGAGAAAGATGGTGTTTGGTATGATAATAACGGTGTTTGTTATTGGAATTATGGTTTTTGATGTAAGAATGCAGGTGTTTAGTATGAGAATGCAGGTGTTTAGTATGATAAAGATGGTGTTTGGTATGGCAATGATGGTGTTTGGTATGAGAATTATGCTATTTACAGAATGGTTTAGAATCAATACTGTTACAGTGAAGCCATAGTAGGTGTATAGTTTTTGTTGATTTACCGTTGTTGCTGTTGGCAACCGGTGCCAGTAAAACATGTCTCTGTGTGAGTAAAAGACTGTAACCCAATGTGCCCCAGAACATGCAAATCAGCAAAACACACACACACACACACACACACACACACACACACACACACACAGTGAGGCAGTAGACAGTAGGAGTGTGGTGTTCCAGTGGGCTGAGGTTAAAGCTGAGGTGTGGAGGCCGGGTTTTGGTTTGGGGTTTGATGGTTTCTCAGAGGGGTTTCTCTTTCAGCAGAGCAATCAGACACTAAAACAGCTTCTTTTCCTTCCTCTCCTACAAATCAGAGTAAAATTATTAACCAGTTATTAATCAGGACATATTTACGGCTCTTCAGACGAGCGCTTTCACCCACATGCTCGGCAGATTCTAGAGAAACGGCCGGCGTTCGTAAGCCTCCTCCAACACCTCGCTTTATTTATAGCCATCTCTCGTAACGTTGAACAGGAAACTCTGATATGAGTCACCGCCCTCTTTCCATGCACAGCGAAAAGTCCTGTTATTTAGCAGCTCACTAATATGCAGAGAAGTGGAATGTGTCATTAGAAAAGCTGTGAAGATCAAATGCACTCCGGTTGTGGCTTTTTTCCATCCCTTCTTTTTTCTTTACGATCTGTATTCATTGAAATCCTGCTGACTTTACAACCACCACTCACATTACCAACACTTCACTACTTGAGACTCTGGTGTATAGAGCTGAATGTTGGTGTTTGTTTTTTGAAACTATTGTGTTTAATTTTGTGTGGTGGTGTGTTATAGAATTGTTGTGTTTTGGTGGAACTTGATGGGGATGTCATTGAGAATTATGGTGTTTTGTGGGGAACGTTTGTCCTTGGTTTGAAAATGATGGTGTTTCATAAAGATGGTGTTTTTTGGTATAGAATTGTGGGATTGTAATAGAGAATAATGTTGTCTGGTTTAAGAATAATGGTGTTTGGTTGGTGAATGATGGTATTTGATGGAGAATAGTAGTGTTTGGTTTGTGAATTTTGGTATTTGCTGGAGATTGTGGTGCTTGCTGGAGTAAGTTGGTGTTTGATTTAAGAATTGTACTGTTTTGTACTGATTTGTGAATTTTGGTATTTGTTGGAGAAATCTGGTGCTTGTTGGTGAATGCTGGTGTTTGATTTGAGAATGATTTGAGAATTTTTGGAGAATGGCAGTATTTGATTAAATAATGGTGTTTATATTAAATAATGGTTTGGTTGGAGAAACAAAATGGTCTGGAAACTTATGGTTTATAAAGAACGATTGTGTTTGGTTTAAAATTGATAGTGTTTGGTTTGAGAGTGATGGTGCCTGATAAGGTGTTTGGAGAATACTATTGTTTTTAGCTGTGTTAAGGATTGTTTGTGGAAAACACTGGTTTGGATGAAGAATGAAGGCTTGGTAGAGAATGATTGTGTTTGGTGAAAAATGGTGGTGTCCAGACAATTATGTTTTTTGGAGAATTTGTGGAAAACAGTGGTGTTTGTTTGGAGAGTGATGGTTTTTGGTGAAGAGTGGTGGCATTTGATTGATAAAATGGTGGTGTTGGTTTGGAGAATGATGGTGCACGGTGGAGAACAATGGTATATTATTTCAGATCATGCTGATTACTGGTGGAGAATGATGGTGTTTGGTTGATAAAATGGTGGTGTTTGATTAAAGATTGATGTTGTTTGGCTAGAAAATGTTCTGTTTGTTTGAGAATGATAGTGTTTGAGGGAAGAGTTTTGGTGGTTGGTAATAAAAAGCCCTTGTTTGAAGAATGATGGTGTTTAGTCTGAGAATATTAGTGCACAGTGGAGAATAATGGTATATATAGTTACAGATCATGCTGATGTTTGGTGGAGAATGGTGGTGTTTGGTTGATAAAATGGTGGTGTTTGATTGGAGAATGGTAGTGTTTGGTTGATAAAATGCTGGTGTTCTGTTTGTTGGAGAATGATTGTTTGGGTGAAGAGTTTTGGTAATAAAATGTTGGTGTTTAGTTTGAGAATAATGGTGCACAGTGGAGAACAATGGTCTATGGTTTGCAAATCATGGTGTTTGGAACAGAATGGAGGTGTTTTGATGCACAGTGTTGGGTCAGTGTGGTCTGAGTTTTAGAAATGATGCTGTTACTGGCGGTTTAGTGATTGGAAACGTGGTTGCTATGGTGTGGAATGTTTGAGTGTCAGCTGTTGTCATGCGGCTGTCACCAATCTTTCACTGAGGGCCCAACAGCAGATACATACTTCAACGGATATACACATACTCCTACACACACACTCCCACACACACACCCACACACACCTGAGTAGGTCACCTGGGAACAAAAAGTTAAGGTTGTCAGTCAGGAACGGGGTTGGGAACGTCAAGTTCACAAATAAAGAAAACACACAATGTAGCAGCTTCTGTGTGTATGTGTATATGTGTGTGTGTGTGTGTGAGTTTGTGTGTGTGTGTTTTGTGTGTGTGAGTGTGTGTGAAGTTGGCTCACACTGCCACATCTACAGCCATTTTATGAAAATGGATACAGGTATTTTAACGCTGTTATTGTGCGAACACACACTCGCGCACACACACACACACAAAACACACACACACAGCCTATTCTGAACACTGTGGTTTTATCTTCAGAGCGAGAAGATCAGATGACACCCTCTCTCTCAGCTAGGCCCAAACACTCTCTCACACTGTGAGACTGTTCCCAGATCAGTTACACTCTCAGTACATGCCAAAAGTATTTGGACACCTGCATATTCATTGATCTTTTAATTCTCCCCGCTTTTGGTGGAGTAACTGTCTTAGCAACTTAGCAGCTGTGAGGATTTGATTTAATTCAGTGAATCTATCAGGGGCTCTATACACTTCTAGTCTCTACCACCGGAATTTGGCAATCTTTATTAACATCTGAAGACAGTCCGATTCTATTGGCGGTACTTTACAAACTTGACTAGACAAGCTTTGTGTGTGCATGTGCACATCTGTGTGAGCATCAGGTTCTAAATGCAGCATTCATTTGTGAATTTGTGAATAGCCCTATTTAAGTACCGTATTTTCGCACTATAAGGTGCACTCGATTATAAGGCACATTTTGTGCAACTTTAGTGAGGAACAGAAGTGCTAGCCTGCGTTAGCATAAGGCTACAGGACAATATTAATCACCTCTAAAATAGCTAGCACTTAGCGTGTAATACTTAGCGGCTAATGCTAATACTGCTCCAGCAGTGCTAGCCAGGGTTAGCAGCAGGGTACAGGCGATAATACTCACCTCTGGACAGCCAAAGAGCTAGCGCTTAGCACGGTTAGAAGCTAATGCTAATACTGCTGGAGAACTAAACTGAAACTCCTGTATAATTCTGCACTTTAGCGGAGTAGCTTTACTGCTCCTTACAACCAGACTGGTAAAATTCATACACAAGGCACACTGACGATTTTTGGGGATGAAGATATTAAGTGCACTTTATAGTGCGACAAATACGGCAACATTTAATCGATATAAATTAAAAAACACTCAACTGAGCAAAGAAAAAAATATATTTTGAGTCAATCTGAAAATTTGAAAGTATTCTCAAGTGCAGTTGCAAAGACAATCAAAAACATTTTGATGAAACTGGCACTCATTAGGACCGCCCCAGAGATACTTTACAGAGCATTTCAGTTTATATCTTCCATGCTCTCCCCCCACTCAGACACACACTCACACACACACACACACACACACACAAACACACTCACTGTGAGACCGCCAGCTCCACTGTAACATAACCACTCCAGACGCTGAGCCAGGTTACACACACACACACACACACACTCAGACCTTGAGCAGTCCCCCTTTTACTGACAGATTTGGAGCTGCGCTCTCACGCAAACCCTGCTTCCCCCGAGACACACTGCTGCCAAGAAAACACACACACACACACACACTTAAACATCCACTCACATACCGCACACAATACACACCAGCACATTTAACACAGCGCGCACATACACACACACACACACACCAAAATTACACTCCATAGGGACATACAGCTGCCAACAGGAAATAGTGTCTATCTCTTCCTGTGTGTGTGTGTGTGTGTGTGTGTGTGTATGTGTATGTGTGTGTGTGTGCGCGCTGCCTCCTAAAACGGGGTTATACTAATGGTACAGAAAAAAGTTTCAGACAGAGAGAGAGAGCGAGAGAGAGAGAGAGAGAGAGAAAGAAAGAAAGAAAGAAAGAAAGAGAGAGACAAAGAGAGAGACAAAGTAGGGTTCTGTGATTGATTTCTGCGAAGTGGTAAACACGAACAAAATCAGACGATTTAGGGATAAAAACTGGTTTCCGATAAATAAAAGTAAAAACACTGAATCTGTTTACATTCACTTCGTTATCTGATTACTGTAGAAGTTTTTAGAAACACCAGAGCATTTAAATGAACTTAGGTAATCAGACAACTCTGAGTTTACATAAGTCAAGAAATATTCAGATTTTTGCTTTTCAATCAGTCAATAAACTCACATAAAAAGATGAGATATAAACATCACAAAAAAAAAAAAAAAATATATATATATATATATATATTTAATAGTGCTGGATGGTATGACCAAAAATGTACATCGTGACAGTTTTAAGGTATATTACGATATTTTTATTAATTTATTTTATTTTATTTTATTTTTTTGCAAGACTGGGCAAGACTTATATATATATATGTTTGTGGTTTATTCTACTGTGTGGAGTATGTAGAATAAAAAAAAACATTAAGGCTATAAATAAAGGCTTTAATTATTATAGAGTTTGCTTTGTCCCACAAAATTATACAATATATAAAAGAATCATTCAGCATTTACAGGAAAACAGATGCAGAATGTAAACAAAAGAGATAAAGAGATATGCCAACAACAGGGAACTTTTTGTTATGAGCTGTGGATCAATTGCACAATTACATTCACTTTTATGGGTGAATAGTTGCGAAAGCTTTGTCCGTTAGCTGTTGTTTCTCTATTTTACTCAGATAAAAACACTCATATGGTGAGGAACAGCAGCAGCAGCTCCTCTAATAAAGTGCTGCTCTCATATGAGATGACAAGACACAAGACAAGTGTTTCACTCCACAGAGCTGAGCTACATTTCAGACTGTGTTAGCTTGTTATGCTAACTGGCTAGCGACAGGTACACAATATGCTTCTTAGGTGGTGCTGTTCCACACAGTGCTATGCAGTGGTACTGGCATAAGTGAAGCAAAGCGATAGTAGGGAAAAGTAGATCTATTTTCGAAGTGAGTTTTGCTGGGCGGTAGCCAATTAACGCTGTGCAGAAAGTCCTTAGTCACTACACAAACCACAAGGTAAATTTAGTATGAAAAAATGGAGATGCTGCTAAAGCTAGCTAAGCAAGCTAAATACGTACAAGGGAATAATTAGTGATACTGATGGACTATTAACATGACCCTAATCATTTTCATTTGTTGACATAAAATGTTAATTAAAGGCTAATAGTGGCATTCTTACTCAGACACCGTTGTTGTGGGGGTGCCGAGTGATCTAAAGCGCTGCCACTATGAGCGGAAGGACGCAGGTTCGAACCCCCGCTCATGCAGCTTTGCCATCAAGCTGCCGGCGCTCAGAGGGAGCAAAAATTGGCCCTGCTCCCTCCGGGTGGGTAGATGGCGCTCTCTCCCCACATCACTCCTAGGGTGATGTCTGCAGCACAGGGCGTCTGTGAGCTGATGTACCGGAACTGAGCTGCTGCGCTTTTCTCCAAGCATGCACCACAACAAACCACGGGATCACATAGTTTCCTGATTAGAATATAGAGTGAAAGAAACGAGAGAGAGGATCGGGAGAAGTGTGAATTGTACTTTGGTTAGCGTAAAAAAAGTGATCAAAGTGATAAAACGTTTATTGTTAGAGTGTATAACCCCCCCTACACCCCTCCCCTCCTCTCTCTCACTCGTTTTCTCTCTCTCTCTCAGAGCTGATATTGTTCTCGCTCATGTTTTCCTCTTTTCCTCTCGGCTCGATCACACCCCTTACTGGGAATTTTCCTCTGTGGGTTCCAGGCCGGCTCGGACTTGGCCCGGCTGTAATTCCCGGGGAAGTGGAGCGAGTGAAGACGGAGGCTGTGATGTCGGGAGTGGACCACTGCAGTGCTTTTGTGATGTCACATAAACAATGAGCATTTCTGTATGAACAGCCTACAGAAGTTTAGCTCCGCCCACTCAATAGAAAAACAGAAGGACAGAAAGAAACAGAGACACAGGGAAACTTAGGTAGGAAAGAGAAAGTTATAGAGAGAGACTTGTGAGAAAGAGTGAACGAGAGTGATAGAAATAAAGAGAAAGAGAGAGAGAGACAGAGAAAGAGAGAGAGAGAAAGAGAGAGAGAGACAGAAAGAGAGACAAAGAGACATTATAATATAACTCATCTAGATTACATTTTGAATTGATTTAGTGATCATTAGGGGTGAGCGATATGGCCCTAAAATAATATCATAATAGTTCTGGGTTTATTTATTATATACTACTTATTTACATACATATTAAATTATTTTTTTAAGGTAAAATTATTTATATATAAATGTAACTGTTACATTCAGTTTTCTCTATTTTGTAAGTGACAGAAACTTACCAAGACTCATTTATTCGATTTAGTAAAAATAAAAAATAGTTTTACTAAATAAAAAGAATAATAAAAAAATGAATGCAACAAAAAAAATCTACCACAAAACAAAAGTATATTCAGTGCACCCATATAAACTAAAAAAGGCCCTGAAAGCTTCACAGTAAAAAGTAGGTTTGTCATCATTGCTATTTGTATTGGGTACTATATGTTAATAAATAAATAAATAAAACCCACTATTTTCATCATATGTATTTTTTGTCATTTTTATCATGAAGTATTTTGACAATATTATTTTGTACATATACAATATGATGCATTCCTATGTGATTAGACAGGGTGTCCAAATACTTTTGGCCCTTTCAGAGTTCTGTCAGGTCTCTCTATATCAGATTTAATACAGAAAAACCCAAACTTCCCTCTCTCTCTCCCCGGCCTGAAACTTTACTCTTGTGTGGGTGAGTCACAGCTCGTTTCCTGTTCTCTCTCTGTGTCTCTCGCCCTCCATCACTCACTCTCTCTCTCTCTATCTCTCTCTCTCTCTCTCTCTCTCTCCACCTATTATCAGCAGAAATCCCCCCTTTTCCCCCGGCTGCTTTAAACTGCTCATATCATAAATCACCTCATCTGTTAACTGTTAACAACCTGAATTTAACTACTGCAGCCTCTATCTGTTTACGGAAACTGATAGAAATCACTGTTTTCATGCTGCCACATCAGATACATATATATTTCCAAATCAGTTATTAGTTATTCATCCATTTCATCTTTATACAGACTTATACAGAATCAGCTTACAGCAGTTTAGCTCTGCCCCTTCATGCTGAAGTGTTTAACCTCGACTGCACAGTATGCAGCATCAAGCATCCAATCAGAGTTTTTCTCCCTCTCAAACTATTTATGGAATTTTTATTTCTAAGGAATAAAAAGAAATGTATAACATTTTTATTAATTTCAAAAACTATGCCAAAAAATACTTCCTACATCCTATTTTTCACGACAAAAACTATTTGAGAATTATATAAAATGCTTAAAAATAAAATCTATGCAAAATGGATTATATATTTTATCCATCAAGAAATAACTAAACAAAATACTCTTGAATAGAGAAATTATTTGTAATAAATGAGTGGGAAACTCAGCAAATGCTGGTGGTAAGATCTACGAGGCATAAATCTCACCACCAGGACAAGGTAATACTATTAGCTAACTAGTGTTAGATAGTTTATTAATCTCATGTTCATTTTTTGCATTGTTTACTGTCTAAACACACTATGTGTAGTGACCATTAGCTAAAGTATGTAGGTTATATTGGCCACAAACATGTTTTCATAGACTAAAACTAGAGTCAAATATTTGTTTTCGTTGACTAAAACTAGACTATATTGTTTGTTTTCGTTGACTAAAACTAGACTAAAATGTTGTTTGTTTTCATTGACTAAAACTAGACTAAAATGTTTTTTTTATAGACTAAAACTAGACTAAATGTTTTTATAGACTAAAACTAGACTAAAATGTTTTTTTATAGACTAAAACTAGACTAAATGTTTTTTATAGACTAAAACTAGACTAAAATGTTGTTTGTTTTCATTGACTAAAACTAGACTAAAATGTTTGTATTCATCAACTAAAACTAGACTATGTTGTTTGTTTTCATAGACTTAAACTAGACTAAAATGTTGTTTGTTTTCATTGACTAAAACTAGATTAAAATGTTGTTTGTTTTCATTGACTAAAACTAGACTGAAATGTTTGTTTTCATTGACTAAAACTAAACTAAAATGTTTTGTTTTTGTTGACTAAAATGTTTTTTGTTTTCATTGACTAAAACAATTAAATTTTTTGTTTTTCTTAATTAACACTAGACTAAAATGTTTTTGTTTTCGTCAACTAAAACTAGACAAAAATGTTTGTTCTCATCGATTAAAACTAGATTAAAATGTTGTTGACTAAAAATAGGCTGAACTAATAATAACCAAATGACTAAAATGTGACTAAAACTATTATAGATTTTAGTCAAAAGACTAAGACTAAAACTAAATCAAAATCACCTGTCAAAATTAACACTGACCTACAGCAACTTTTAAAAACATATTTTTCTTTCTTACACACACACACACACACACACACACCTGAAGCCTCTCTCTCTGCTGGTTCTCTATCGTATATCTGGGCCTGTTCACACACGACTGGCTGACTGTGTGTTTTGACTGAGGGAAAAGCGAGAGGCTGGTGATGCTATCTCTTTCTCTCTCATTCTCTCTCTCTTTCTCTCTTACACACACACACACATACACACAAAATAACACACTGGTTTAAAATTGAGTGTACGGTTGTGTGTTTGAAGTTGAGTTCCAGCTCAATCTCGCTTTACTGTAAAAGCTTTTAGCACATAGCAGTGTGTTAGCTTAGCTTATTAGCGGAAGAAGAGAATGACTGTCAACACCACACACACACTCTCTCATTCCTGAGTCATAAGATAATGTGTGTGTGTGTGTGACTCCACACTAATCTGAGTAAATCTGAGACACAATGGCTCACATTCACCAAACACACTCACTTTAAACACACATGATCCTCCAGAAATCTGGGCCAAACATCTCTCTCTCTCTCTCTCTTTCTGTCTCTCTCTCTCTTTCTCAAATACACTCACACTTTGTTTTGATGCAGTTGTACGTATATACTGTTTGTATTTTATACATAAACACGTAGCCATGTATATAGCAGAGTACTACTACATTGTTTTTCAATATTTTACTGATTCCTAAATGATATAGTACATATAAAGATTTACAGCATTTAGCTAAAGCTCTTATCAAGAATGTTGCCCAAGGACTACACACAGCATAGTCACCCTGACTGGAACTGAACCCCAGTCTTCCACATGATGTGGTAGTGCACAGGTAGGTAGTGGTTGACACGATTTTTGTCATACAGTGGTTCATTTTGCATTGTATTTACAGCATACACTAAAGCCCTATCCAGACGGGATTAGTTTCTCAGGGGGTCCTGGCGTAATTTTCTCATTTACGGGGGGGGGTCCTCTGAATAATCATATACATGTTTTCCTCAGATGTCCTCTGAGAAAAGTACAGGCTGAATTACCTACTGAACTCCGTGGTCCTCCGGTAATTTTAGTCCCGTCCGGACTCACATCTCTGAGTTTCGTCACCTCGTGTTTAATAAAATAGCTATTTGCCCACTGACACATACCATAATTACACTTTGTACGTGTGTTTCCACAGAGATCCACGTAAAACACAATAGCGAGTGGAAATGGAGGGGCTAATGAACGCGATGTCATGTGACCGAGTAAGCCATAAAAAAAAGTTTTAACACTGAGTATAAGTGTGAAATATTTTTCAAAGATGTCCTCCTGAGAAACTAACCCCGTCCGGGTAGAGCTATTGTCAACTTAACACAAACACCCCAATAGAAAAAATAGTAGGTCCGTTGTTTATTAAAATAACCCTTCATTTACCTTAATCATGGTTAAATTTTCAATTAATTGCAATGTTGATTTGAGGCCATATCGCCAAGTGCTCTGGTCAACTCTACCCTCACTGACCTAAATACTGACATCCTGCTGACAAGTGCTGGAAATGTCTGTCTGTCTGTTCTCTCTTTCTCCTCCCCCAAGACGAAAGGATAGCAGATTTCTCTGACCGAGAACAATGGGTCAGAAAGAGAGAGAGAACTAAAGAGAGAGAGCGAGAGAGAGAGAGAGAGTACAAACAACAAATAATACATCCGCTGAAATCAAACCTGGGACAGAACAATGACCATGGCCGCTTTCATGACCCAAAAACAGGACAGTGGCCTTTCATCGCCCGTCCCACAGGAGATCCAAACACACTCAACTCAACTCCATTAAAGCGATAGTTCAGGCAAAGTCTAAAACACCTTCCACCAAAACCCCGTAAATCCTCGCCAGACTGGCTTCTTCATTTCAAAACTGGAACGTCAAGCAGCCAGGCTAATGTAGCTAACAAGTATTAGAAGCTTATGTACACTAGTTATGTTAGCATAATGCTAACAGCACTTGTTCTCCTCAAACCACGTGTGCGCTGGTGTATGATAAGCAGACTTCTCAATGTACTTTCTAACATAAAATACACCAATCAGCCATAACATTCAAATCACCTTCTCCTTTTTACTTTTTTTTATCAGCTCAACTGAACATACATAATAATCACTGTGAAGTTCTATAATTACAGACAGTAGTCCTAAATGTTTCTCTATATACTTTAATATATTATATTGCTTATATTATCACAGGTAAGGACCCCACAGGCCCACCACATAGCAGGAATCATTTGGGTGGTGGGTCATTCTCTGATTCCTGGCATGGTGGTGCACTGTAAAGCACTGTAAGTAAATAAAAATGAGGAAATGGATTGACTTAAAAAAAAAGACTATGGCAAAAAGTAATGGTGAATAAAAACTATAGTTAGCATAAATTAAAACATTAAAGTTATAAAAAATAAAAGGGAAGTTACATTTTTTTATACCAAAAACAATTCTGTTGATTTCTTCTTACTTTTCTTTTTAATTCCAACTTACTTAAATATTTTTATAAACATTCATGAAAAAACGCTTAAGATCTTAAGGTCTTAAGATTTTTAAGTAATGTTTACTAAAAACTTGAGTAAGTTAGACTAAAACATTTAGTTATTATAGCTAAAATGTAAGTTTATTTAATATATTTTGTATCAATTTAATTTTTTATCTACTTTGCATAATAATTCTACTTTGAATGTTATGGTCAGGGGAAATAAAATATATTTGAATTTAGTGGGGGGGGGGGAGGGGGGTCACAGTTTTATTCTTGCAAACGCATGCAGAATACACTGTACATTGAAGGCCGAGCCTTTTTTTTTCACCAACTCTACCGTAAACAAACCGTAAACTATGATTTTTTTTTTAAATACAGATTTAAAATACTCATAGAAAATTTGATAAAGAAATAAATACTATAAAAAAGAACACTGTACAGCATTCAGCCAACACAGAGTTGGCAGCTTAGAAAGTGATGCTTGTTCTTACAGCCTACAACATAGAGACCAGGCAGTCATGATCTACAAGTACGGTTGTGCCAGAAGCAAACGAAAAAAAAGATGCTCCCCATAGTAACTCAATTATTATTAGAAGTTGACTAATAACCCTATTAGACGCTGCTCCAGCTTTTCTATGTAAAATCAGTTGATGCACAGTTTTTGTTGGTCATCCTCTAGACCTTCATTAGTTCTTAAATTAAAATGCATACAGTAAATTGTTGTCTAGATATTTCTGGTTGGTGGATTATTCTCAGTCCAGCAGGAAGAATGAGGTGTTTAAAAACTCCAGCAGCACTGCTGTATCTGATCCACTCACATCAGAACAACACACACTACTACAAACTGAACTGAAGCAGTGCAGACATTGATCATTCCTTAATCCACAGTGTCACATGTGTAGTGGGAATGTGTCATAGAGGCATTAGATATGGCTCTGCTCTGCCATCGTAAGTTCTAGAACTGTGTCTGTACTTCAGTCCATGTTTACAGATGAGTGTGTCACTCAGAGTCAGAAGCCACACAGGCAGCCCTGATTGTGGTTCGGTTCCTCAGTTTGGAGGAACACTGTGTTCTTGGCTGGACACCACTTTCACTTCTCCATATCTGCTTTAACAGCATCCTGACTGAGAGCTGAAGCTTCCGCTCGGCCCGGCAGCATCACAGATTTCTCCTGAATTTTGGCACATTTCTGTTTCTTTCAAAACTTGTGCCTTCCTGCAGGTCCTGCTGGACGTTCAGGACCTGCTGAGACCATCATGAGGTTCTTAAACAGCTGTGTTTTAACAGCACTAAAGCTGAGATAGACATTTAGGTTAAAAAAATTGTACATCATATCAGTTCTGTGTTGGTCCTTTGGGGTCCTGACCATTGAAGAAAAGGTTAAATTGTCACATTTCCATTCATTCCACTATAAAAAAAATAATAATAATCCACCACTTAAAAATTGAGTTTCTTTGATTTTACCAAATTGGAAACCTCTGGAATATAATCAAGAGGAAGATGGATGATCACAAGCCATCAAACCAAACTGAACTGCTTGAATTTTTGCACCAGGAGTAAAGGCATAAAGTTATCCAAAAGCAGTGTGTAAGACTGGTGGAGGAGAACATGCCAAGACGCAGGAAAACTGCGATTAAAAGTTATTCCACAAAACATTGATTTCTGAACTTTATGAATATGAACTTGTTTTCTTTGTATTATTTGAGATCTGAAAGCTCTGCATCTTTTTTTTGTTATTTCTTATGTTCTGCAAATAATTGCTCTAAATGACAATATTTTTATTTGGAATTTAGGAGAAATGTTGTCTGTAGTTTGTAGAATAAAACAACAATGTTCATTATACTCAAACATATACCTATAAATAGCAAAATCAGAGAAACTGATTCAGAAACTGAAGTGGTCTCTTATTTTTTTTCCAGAGCTGAATGTCCAAAAGTTTGTAGACAACTTATCTTTTACTGTTGCTTTTAAAACAGTTTTAGAGCAATGGCAAGATAACAGCCCCTACTTCTCTGCAAAGGCCTTACACAAGATTTTCGGAGACTGCTGTGAGAATTTGATGGCATTCAACCATGAGAGCACTATTGAGATCAGCTATTGTAATAATAACAGTTATGACAATCAGTTATAGATCAAAAATCCCACTTAAACCTTTTCCAGCTGTATTGTTTGGTGCTTCAACACTCTGTGTTCAAAGGTCTGTTTCACTACTCTAAAAAATAAGAACAACATGGTTTATAAAATATTATAGAAATAAACAAAATAAAAACACCAAAACAGGAGAAATGGGCCTGAACAAAGTCCCAGCTGTTTCCTTTAAATAATAACAAAATGTGCTTTTATTTTTAGCATATTTTGTCAAATATAGAACATGTGTTTGTTTTCTGATGAAAAAAATATATTATTTATGGATTTATTAGACCATAAAACAACCACAACAATGTTCAGAATGTTGTGGTCCATGAATATGTTTGTGTACATAGTGTGTGTGTGTTTGTGTGTGAGCACAGTGTCTATGAATGTGTTGGAACGGATGTCATACATGAAGTGTAAGAAGTGTGTGTGTGTGTGTGTGTGTGTGTGTGTGTGTGTGTGTGGTATGTGTTTTCTCAGCAAGTGTCAGGGTATATTTTATGACCCTGCTGAGCTAGGGGCCGGCGCATGCTGCTGAAACATCCCACACACACACACTCACACACACACATTCACATCTGGAGAAAAAAAACAGCACAGGACAGTAGAGGAAGGGTGAAAGATAGAGAGAAAGACTGTGAGTGAGTATGAGAGAGGTAGGTGGAGGAAGATAGAAAGGTGGGGGGTGGGTCACGACATTTGGGTTCACCATAATTTGATCTGAAGATTCTCGGGCCTAAAGATCAGTCTTTGAGACATTCGTTATTACCACTTTAAAGATTAAGCTCTCACAAAGTCTGTATCATAACTGAAGATAAAAAAACAACATGTTCTACATGAAATGGCAGCTTGTTGATCTGTTCACTAACAGTGTTTTTTTTACACACAGTAGGCTTTTCATGTTCACAAAATAGCTTTTTTTTAAAAAGTAGCAGAGCAGCTACATGGCCTGACAAAAAAAATGTTGCCACCGAATATAAAAAAAATTCACACACTCTTAATAAGCTTCCGCAATGTCACAAGTTTTATTTGAATCCAGTGTTGCATTAATTTTCCACCAAGATCTTACAGCAGCAATGATGATGGTAGAGTCTGACTGCTGCACAAAGCAGCTCTTCTCCATCCAGCACATCCAAAAGATTCTCAATGAGGTTAAGATCTGGACTCTGTGGTGAACTCTCTCAATCCATGTGCGAAAATGATGATCTCATGCTCCCTGAACCCTAAACTCTTTCACAATTCCAGCCAAATGAATCCTGACATTGTCTTATCTTGGAATATGGCCGTGTCATCAGGGAAGAACAAATCCATTGATGGAAAAAACTGGTCTATATTCAGAATACAGTTGCAAGAAAAAATATATGTGAATCCTTTGGAATTACTTGGATTTCTGCATAAATTGGTCGTTAAATTTGTTGTGCTCTTCATCTAAGTCACAACAAACAACAAACACCTGTCATTTTAGTGTGGGAGGTTTCATGACTAAATTGGAGCAGCCTGGTGGTCAATCTTCATTAATTGCACATTATTGCACCAGTAAGGGCAGAGTGTGAAGGTTCAATTAGCAGGGTAAGAGCACAGTTCTGCTCAAAATATTGCAATGCACACAACATTATGGGTGACATACCAGAGTTCAAAAGAGGACAAATTGTTGGTGCACATCTTGCTGGAGCATCTGTGAGCAAGACAGCAAGTCTTTGTGATGTATCAAGAGCCACGGTATCCAGGGTAATGTCAGCAAACCACCAAGAAGGACCAACCACATCCAACAGGATTAACTGTGGACGCAAGAGGAGGCTGTCTGAAAGGGATGTTCGGGTGCTAACCTGGATTGTATCCAAAAAACACAAAACAACAGCTGCCCAAATCACGGCAGAATTCAATGTGCACCTTAACTCTCCTGTTTCCACCAGAACTGTTAGTCGAGACAATATATTATTGTGCTCTAAAACCAGGTTTCTGTTTCATCGTACCCCTGTATATTTGGACAGTACCTGACTATTATTTATACCAGCCGACGTTAGTCCACACTGGCTAACTAGTTAAAAAACGATGACCAGCTTCTTTTACTTGAGACCCCTAAAGCGGGCGTGTTTCTGTTCAAACAATAAGAGATAAAAGACAAAAAGTGAGAGAAAAGTTAAGGGGATTTCCATCATTCCTTTTCAGGCATGTTTAATGGAAAGACCCTTAAAATGGGACAGACTCCAGCATGCTTTACACACACACACACACACACACACACACACACACATAGACCTGCAGGACCCCCATAGCGTGCAGCAATGCTTCAGGGCCTCCAAAGGCAGCAGTACAGTGATTTAATCTGAGATACTACAGCTGAGAGAGAGAGAGGGTGAGCAAGAGAGAGCACCAATATATGTCCAAAAGTTTTTTTCTATAGCTCTTTTAATGAATGTACTAAGCTATTTTAAGTGGCATTCATTGTTGGCACAGATTTGCAAATAAACACACAGATATACACAGCTTGTCTTTTGTCGTTGTACAAATGTACCATCAATATAAACTCTACTCTTACTGAAGGCTGTATGGCAACCTGGCAAGCTCTCTTTTGGAACTGTAACAGTGTGTAAAGCTTCCTCCACCATGTTTGAAGACAGTACTTTAGCCTGGTTTGCTCTCACCTTGAGCTGTAGCAGTGTGTGAAACTACCTCCACCATGTTTGAAATTTGAACTTTAGCCTGCTACCTATCTCTGTGATCTGTAGCAATGTATGAAACTGCCTCCACCATGTTTGGAAGCTGTACTCTAGCCTGGTTAGCTCTTATTGTAAGCTGTAACAGTGTGTGTGAAACTGCCTCCACCATGTTTAGAAGTTGTACTCTAGCCTGGTTAGCTCTTACCTTGAACTGTAGCAGTGTGTGAAACTACCTCCACCATGTTTGGAAGCTTTACTCTAGCCTGGTTAGCTCTTAATTGTGAGCTGTAACAGTCTGTGTGAAACTACCTCCACCATGATTGGAGACTATACTTTAGCCTGGTTAGTTCTCATTTTAGGCAGTAACAGCGTGTGAAACTATCTTCACCATGTTTGGAGACCGAACTTTAGCCTGCTGGCTCTCTCTGTGATCTGTAGCAATGTATGAAACTGCCTCCACCATGTTTGAAAGCTGTACTTTAGCCTGGCTAGCTCTCACCTTGAGCTGTAGCAATGTGTGAAACTACCTCCACCATGTTTGAAAGTTGTACTTTAGCCTGGTTTGCTCTTACCTTGAGCTGTAGCAGTATGTAAAACTACCTCTACAATGTTTAAAATTTGTACTTTAGCCTGTTTAGCTCTTGCTGTGAGCTGTAATAGTGTGTGAAACTGCCTCTACCATGTTTGAAAGTTGTCCTTTAGCCTGGCTTGCTCTCAATATGAGCTGTAGCAATGTGTGGAACTACCTCTACCATGTTTGGCGACTGTACTTTAGCCTGGTTAAGTCTCACCTTGAGAAGTAACAGTGTGTGAAACTACCTCCACCATGCATGTTTAAAAGTTGTATTTTATCCTGGTTAGCTCTTACTGTGAGTTGTAGCAGTGTGTGAAGCTACTTCCACCATGTTGGAAAGTTGTACTTTAGCCTGCTAGCTCTCTCTGTGACCTGTAGCAGTGTGTGAAACTACCCCCACCATGTTTGGAGACTGTACTGTAAGCCTGACTAGCTCTCACTATGAGCTGTAACAATGTGTGAAACTACCTCCACCATGTTTGAAATTTGTACTTTAGCCTGCTATCTCCCTCTGTGATCTGTAGCAATGTATGGTACTGCCTCCACCATATCTGAAAGCTGTACTCTAGCCTGGTTAGCTCTTACTGTGAGCTGTAGCAGTATGTGAAACTACCTCCATCATGTTTGAAGGCAGTTCTTTAGCCTGGTTAGCTCTTACCTTGAACTGTAGCAGTGTGTGAAACTACCTCCACCATGTTTGGCGACTGTATTTTAGCCTGGTTAGCTCTCACCTTAAGCTGTAGCAATGGTGTGGAACTACCTGTGCCATGTTTGGAAGCTGTACTTCAGCCTAGCTTGCTCTTACTCTAAGCTGTAGCAGTGTGTAAAGCTACCTCCACCATATTTGAAGTCTGTATTTTAGCCTGGTTAGCTTTTACTCTACTTCAGCTGTACTGTTATGGTATTAAAAGTATTTCTGTGCAAATATAGAGAATTTTTTATCAAACTATTGTGAAAACTGATGGGCAGCTTTGCTATAGTGTCACATTCAGCTGGAACCTGTTTGAGCACATAAAATGTGGTGTTTTTGTATCATATCACTTTACACTGCTTATATATATATATGTCTGTCCATCTGTATACATTTCTGAATCCGTCTTTGTCCCGGGCATTCTTGTGACTCAGCGTCCTGGCCTCCAGACAGAACCACGGCACTGCCATCCATACCACACACACACACACAGACACCACCACCACACAGTCGCTGCCTTGGTGCACTCTGTGATCGATCCCCACACACAATGTGGTGCTTGTGCTGGAGCGTGGGATCGAACCTCAGGCTCTTTCTCAGCTCCAGCTTCCGGATCCTTCAACCCGCACACAGCAGCCATTCTCTGGAGCCATTAGCCTGAAGGTGGAACTCACCCACTGGAGAAAAATGGACTGGAGACATAAAGACAGTTGGTATCTTCAGAGCTCTTCAGCGCACTCTGAAATATTACGTTTCTACAAAGGTCTTTGAGTAATATCACAGAAGAACCTTGTATAATCACTTTTTTAGACATCTGAATGCTTCTTCACAGAAAAAAATGGTCCTTTATGGAACTAAAAGTGTTTTTTCTATAACATAATTCAAAGATTTAAGAGTGTAAACAGTATACCAGTTCTTGATAGTGTCTATGTTCTTGATAACATTGGTTTAGAGATACAGTTAGCATCATGCTAATGACAGTCCATGTTCTACTTAACAGTGAGTCAGACAGAGTGTCAGAACCTATATAATCAAGCCTGTTACAGATCAATAAATGTTCATAGATGGTATATCAGGTAGGGAAATAATAAATAATAGTAATAAAAAGTATTTTTTAGTTTAATTCAGGAATCGCTAGAATAATAACTGTCACTAATCTTCAATTCTAAAAACTGTGTCTCTTAAATCCATCTTTAAGGTCTTAATTAGTTGGAAAGATACAAATCAGCTATGAATCAGCATCTGCAGACTTTTATTAAGATATGTAATCATCAATCTCCTGAATATTACCAATCAGATTTGGGAGTTAAAGATTATAGCATATCTATGCATGGCTCTTGTAAGGACTCATCATTGACAGGAAGATGCAGTTTCTTGTTCGACCGCTACAATGAAACAATGAAACTGTTATTATTCAGACATTTAATAACAGCTAGCTCTGCTTGGTCAGTCTGGCATTCGCTTATATATGTGTAAGACTGACACGTCTTGAAAGCAAAAAAAGACGTTTAACACCACTAACTGGATACCCCTCTCGAGGGTGCATCTTTCAGTTCATAGAGTAAGTTGCAGCTATTTAGCACAGTAACAATGCAGAGTAAGCTAACAAACACTACTATCCACACAAAACAGCAAATGATACAGACCAAATTTAGCCACAACCAAAAGTAGAGCAGCAACAGAAGTCAGAAATATAAGTTTATAATAGTCCTTTTAGGTTGTGTTTATAAAAAGTAAACCATATAAAAAGTAAACCGTTTTACTCACATTTTATGTATAAGGTGGTGTTTTTTTATTTTAACGCTTTAAAAAAAATACAAAAAGTAGTATTTCAGTATCGCTTAGTGTACCAATATATATATATATATATGTCATTGTAAGCCCTTTATCGTGATATGTATGGTATCATCATGTACTTACTATTACACAGACCAACTGCCCCAGACTTAGTACTGTATGAGTGTTTAAGAGAGTGTGTGTGTCTGAAGATGGGTGGGGTGTGTGTGTCTTTTTTCTTCCTCTTTGATCTCCTTTTCTCTTTTGTTATTGTTTTCATCTTGCTTTCTTGCTTTTAAGCTCTCTCTTTCTTGCTTTCTTTCTTTTTCTATCTTTCTTTCTCTTTCTCTCTCTCTGCATGGGGCAGTTTCTGGTTCTGATTGGCGGCAGTGCTGCTATTTCAGGAGAACAATCAGAGGAAGCTTTGCAGCGGCTCTGCTGGACGCTGTGGGTCTGTTTCAGAGGAAAAACAGAGCGAGAGAGAGAGAGAGCGAGAGAGAGAGAGCTACAGAGAGAGAGAGAGAGAGAGAGAGAGAGCTGATGAAGTTCAACACAATGCATGGCTAGATTCTGGAGGAAAAGGAAGAAAGGAAGTGCTCGTCTAACAACATGCCTGTGAACATACACACACACATACACACAATTTGCTCAATATGTATTCACCAGATCCCAATTTCATTCGATTTTCGATTCGATTGATTTAATTGATTCTTTTAGGTATTGTTTAGTTACAATTACAGGTTTTGTTCAAATATAAAAGAGAGATCTTTAGAGAAATAATGTTATAATTGTACAAGGATCACTCCACCTACCAATATTATATTTATTAGTGTTTGCATGAAGAATGAACTCAAGTTACAGTTACCTGTAACACAACAAAAGTTTAAATAATACGTTTACGTAATATAAAGACAGACGGTTTACTTATATACTGTGTGTGTTCACTAACCACGAATGAGACACATCTTGTTAAACTACTCTAGCAGGCTCTAGTAACATTAAATGAGGGGGAAAAATTAACTTTTTGCTAATGTTAGCTTCTCTAACACAACGGCATGTTTTAAATCTAGTGCATTTAAGTTGGAATGAAAGGTGGAAAGATGGAGCAAAGAACTCTGTAAAAAAAAAAATTCTAACGCGAACTTGTTTGCTAAATGCAAGTAAAATAAATTTACCCCCACATCTTGTTTATCTAGTCTAGCAGGCTTTAGAAACTCTAGGAAGAAAACGTACTAACTCAGTAAAGTTTAGCTTAGCTTCTCTAAAACTGTGGCATATCTTGGAACTGCTGGTCTGAAACTGCTGGCTGCAGCTAGCTCTCCGGCTTTGCAGACCACAGGAAATATCTATGTTTTAAACGCACCTCTATTGGATATACATATATAGAGAGTGAGGGTAAGATAGAGGGGACACAGAAGTATGTAGTATTTAGGGCTGCACGATACTGGAAAAAAATTACATTGCAAATGTTCTTTTTTTCGATGATATGTATCACGATATTAACTAGGGCTGCAACGAATAGTCGATATAATCGACAATGTCGATCATTTAAATTTGTTAAATTTCATTGTCGACTAATCGTTTATTTGTAACAGTATAAATGCCGTGGGCCAGAAGAGCAATGTGTAACTGGCTCACTCACACAGGTTACACTCATCTTAAATATCAGTATTTTTCATGTTTAAACAACATCCAGACATTTAAATGTCTTTTATATCTCACGACCAGCTGTTTCTAAGCACAGCTTTCGACACGTGTGTTTACAAGCACGTGCCCAACCATGTGGAAGTAGGCCATGCGGTTACCTTGTGTTTACTGCTGCCCCCCCTTGCGATCCACCTTCCCCTCACGCTTCTCACTCAGGCAGCAGGAGCCTCTCACTCACACAGACAGACACAGAGACAGCGCTGTGTATCTACTTCTTGTGTCAAGAATCAAAACATTGCAACATGACGTGTTTGATTTAATTGCCTTAAGTGACATCGAACATCCTGCGCTTAAACAATATATTGTGTATATGTAAGCAATTTTGTGCAATGCTAGATCACCTCTGAAAGCCCAACATTACATTAATTACTTCCTGCAATTATTGGCCCTACTTTTCCTAAAAACACACTCCAGTGCACTATATTAACAGGACAATGCTCGCCCACATACTGCTGCACTCTCAAGAGCGTGCCTCTTGAAAATATGTGGGATGCTGTTGGACATTATTAACCCTCCTGGTGTATTTTATGTACAGTATGTAGCTACACCATGTAATAATATGGACCATATTCTGAGTGTTTGTTTTGCGCTTTCAAAACCCCAACAACCTCATCTCTGATGCACACCTCGTGTGTGTGTGTGTGTGTGTGTTTGTGTGTACATGTCTGTGTGTGTGTGTCTGCCAGCACAGTGAACTCAGCAGAGGTTAAGAGGTGCTGCCAGGACACACAGCACACACTCTCCGATTCAGCAGGTCTTCATACCGGAGCTGGAGTTTATGGCTGGTGGTGCCATGAAGCCTCACTCTCTCACTCTCTCTTTCTCTCTCTCTCTCTCTCTCTCTCTATTTATCACCACATTCTTCACATTCGCAAAACAGCCGCAGTGCTCCACAGAACCAGGAACTCCATTCAGGCAGTTCTGTTCCAGCTGGAAAAAACAGCGCAATGGTGGTTTTAATCCCTGAGTTTAGCCTAGCAGCCTACCGAGTGCTTCAGTCAGCAGTTCTTCTGTTGGTTGGACAGAGAAATGCTAAAATTAAAGTCGTTTTGCGTTGCTGGATCTGTAGCATGCTTATTAAGCCTACATTAGCCTGGCTCGCAGGCTACAGATACAGTCTGAGCTATACTCCACAGCTAACTGCTAACACTAAACAACTGTAGACTATAATAACCCTCATCTCTAAAAGAAAGAGGACGAGTTACTGGTGTTACAGAAAGTCACAGGAAATCTATATTCAACCTTTCCTGTGGTGTGTAGTGCTACAGCCAGCTACACGTAGACAGAGGAGTTTATAACAAAGTGTAACTACAGTTATTTTTACCAGATAAATGTATTTATCTGTAGTTTATTCACTGATAAACTTTAAGTTGTTCTTAGCTAAATATAATTACTTTAGGTTTATTTTACTTCAGATTTGATTTAACGAGCATTATTTCATATTGACATGATTTTCAGAATTGATAAACCCTAATTTATTATTCATTATCAGCAGTTACTAAAATTTATTTCAAATGCTAATAATAATCATAATAAGCTTCAGAAAAGTATTTTACAAGCTGATACACCATGCTTCAATATTTTTGGCAGCTAAATCTAATTTGTTGATTTTACTAGATGAATTTATATCAAATGTATTTTATAAGCTGCTAATTCTACCGGAAAATTTAGGGGCAATAATGTTTTGAATTTGTAAACCATGCTTCTACATTTCTACCAGTCTCACTCTCTCTCTCTCTCTCTCTCTCTCTCTCTCTCTCTATTTATCACCACATTCTTCACATTCGCCAAACAGCCGCAGTGCTCCACAGAACCAGGTATGTCAAACTTGTCGTCCAAGTTAATAAACCTTGATTTGTTATTTTTAACAGTTAAACTTGTGTGGAAATTCTTTTATTAGCTGCTAAATAGTTTTTAGCAACTACATTTACTTAAAAATTGTTTATGCAGTGATAAACCTTGATTAGTTTTTTTATCAGTTAAAATTATTTTTTAATTATTTTAAAAGCTAATTAATCCTGCATGGCTTTTCAGCTTGTTTTTCTAGTAAGAAAAAACAGAAAAGCATCTTATAAGCTGATAAAACATGCTTATATATTATATTTTTACCAGTCAAATCTATGTGGAATTAGGCATTTTTAGTCAATCTTAATTTATTGATTTAACTTGATTCACTTATAAATTATTATATGATCTTATTCATCTTGACTTACTGTTTTAACCAGCTAAATGTATGCTAAATTATTTCATGAGCTCATTAACCATGCATCTACAGTATACTACAGCTAAATGTATGCCCAATTTATTGTGATTTGTTATTTTCATAAGTTAAATTTACATTAAAATTAAATTAGTAAACATCTATTCATTATTTTTATTAATACCTTTAAATCACACTTATGTGTGATGTTATGAGCTGATAAAGCTACATTAATGTCGAATCTATTATATTAGCTCATTAAGCTCATAAAAATGTATTTTGATTACAGTTATATGTACCAGTTTTATCTGTAGATAAACATGGATGGTTCTTTCCTAAATGTACCTCATTGCAAGCATTAACTGTGTTACTTTTAGGTTTTGTTTAGAGTTAATTGTACCTGCTTTTTTTGCTTTCATTGGTGAGTTCTATTTGCACAAGTGTCTCAGAGAGAGGAACTGAAATGGCTGCTGTGTTTTGGTGCTCATGCACAGCGAGACGTTCTCCTGGGGATGCAGGGGTAAAAAAACATAACCTCCTGAACGCTGAAGCCACTTCTCGTCAGGTGTGTGTGTGTGTGTGTGTGTTTGTGCACACGTTCAGGAAGGAAGAGGACCTGAGAGGGGTGACCCATTTTCCTGTATGTGTGTGTGTGTGTGTGTGTGTGTGTCTGTCTGTCAGAGGTGGAGAAAGAAGACAGTGGTGGCTCGGACTGAGAGGAAAAGTTGGGTAAGTGGTCACAGGATGGAAGCTGTGTCCAGCTCTGGGTGTGATGTGAGGTCCATGCTAGCACTAATACTAATAATACTGCTAATGATACTACTACTACTGTTAGTACTAAAGTTACTGCTACAACCTATTAGACCAGTTGACCACAAACCTCAACACAGTGATATTTAATAACCTCATTAACTTAAACCAGAGTTTCAACCAGCATTCAAATATCAAATGATCAAATCACACTCACACAGAAGCTTTTACAATAATGCACTTACAATGATACTTTTGCAATAATTGAATTACAAAGATGCTTTCACAATTATACTCTAGCAGTGATTCTCTCACAGTTAAGCTTTCTCAATAATGCTTTTAAATAATAATAATCTCTTGCAATAATTTAATTACAAAGATGCTTTCACAGTTATACTCTTGCAACAATTCTCAATAATGCTCTTAATAAGGATACTATTGCAATAATTTAATTACAAAGATTCTTTCACAATTATGCTCTTGCAATGATTCTCTCCCAGTTAAGCTTTCCCAATAATGGTCTTAATAAGGATACTCTTGCAATAATTTAATTACAACGATGCTTTCACAATTATATAGGGGTGAAATGATTACTCGAGCAGTTTGAGTTACTCGATTTAAAAAGCTGATTGAGTAATGTTCTGTGCCTCGAGTAATCGTTTATTTAATTAAAAAACGCAGCACGCAGGAAGAGGAGGAGGTGGTGGAGGTTTTAGTTGAGAAGAGGGTATTTTAAAGCAGCAAGGGGAAAAGAGCGACAGATTACGAGGAAAAAGGGCAATAATAATGCAGCATTTTAGTCTGGACAGCGCGTATTCGCTCTTGCCTCCCACAGCACATTTTAATACTGCAGCGTCTCAGCCGAGGACACGTTAGCGGTAGAGACGAGAGCAGGTTAATATAACTTATAACAAATCAATGAGATTAACATTAATATACCTTAATAACATAATAACGACAGTGCTGTGGAGCGATGATTAATAGAAAAACTGTCTAATGTGTTGTTAGTTTATAAAAACAGACAATTCTGGACTTAATACAGGCTTTGTGTAAGTGTAAGTTTATTGATTAATGCCCTATAGTTTTGATACTTCCTTTATTTGTTTCTAATTGTGTTTGCAGTTTGGAAATGTATGTTGTGAATTAAAAAATATAACTTATCTAAAAAAGAAAATCAATTGGTCATTTATTATTGAAATTGAAATGTCTTGTTTTCTCTTGTGAATTTCTAATTACTCTTTACGCAAACAAATATGTTTTATCCGATTACTTGATTAATCGAATCGATTTTTCAGTAGAGTACTCGATTACTAAAATAATCGATAGCTGCAGCCCTACAATTATACTCTTGCAGTGATTCTATCACAATTAAGCTCTTTCAATAATGTTGTTACAATGATTCTCTCACAAAAAAGGCTCTTACTTCTCTACTTTTGCAACAATGCTTCCACAATGATACTGTTGTGATGCTGCTTTGCAATAATGCTGTTACAACAGTCCTCTTAAAATAACACTAATTATATTACAATGATGCCCCTTCAAAGACATCCATAGTATGAACACTGCTTTAGTGTCATTTCTGTGACGCCCTTACAATGATTTTCTTCCAGTGATGCCCTTTTAATTATGCTCTAGAAATGCTACTACCAAGCTACAATTTAAGAAACAAGGCAATGACACTGGACTGCAGAACCTGTCCTCTGAGATTACCCATAGCTTACAGAGTCACTATAAATAGCTAATGGACAAGCAAATGTCAGCAAACATTTCTTGGCCGCAGATCTAAAGAAATGCTTTGTTTGTTCTGTACACATGATGCTTCATCATGTCCTTCTAAAACTCCAAGAGTTTTAGAAGAGAATCCAAGAGAATCCAGGAGATCACAATGCACAAAACCGAAGCTTAAATTAAAATTCAAAAATAAATAAATCACTACTAAATAAAACAAACACAACATTTGTGACCTGGGTAATGCATGTGTAATGCGCTTGTGCAGATCAGCCAAAATGGGCACATGTCACCCCACTGCTCATTGAGCTCCATTGGCTACCGGTTGATGCTCGCATCAAATTCAAAGCTCTTACAATCACCTACAGGGTGATGACAGAACAGCTCCTTCCTACCTGCACTGATCACTCCTGAAGGCTTCCGCCACGTCCCGGCCGCTGCGCTCCTACAATGAACGTCGCCTCGCTTTGCCAAACAAACATTCACACAAAGCAATCCAGACTGTTCTCATACAGAGTTCCCCAATGGAGGAACAAACTTCCTTCCAATACCAGATCAGGAGAATCTCTCACTATCTTTAATAAACTCCTGAAGACAGAGCTCTTCAAAGAGCACTTACTCTCCTAACACCTCTAACAAACTACCTTCTACTACCAGATCAGGAGAATCTCTCACTATCTTAATAAACTCCTGAAGACAGAGCTCTTCAAAGAGCACTTACTCTCCTAACACCTCTAACAAACTACCTTCTACTACCAGATCAGGAGAATCTCTCACTATCTTAATAAACTCCTGAAGACAGAGCTCTTCAAAGAGCACTTACTCTCCTAACACCTCTAACAAACTACCTTCTACTACCAGATCAGGAGAATCTCTCACTATCTTTAATAAACTCCTGAAGACAGAGCTCTTCAAAGAGCACTTCCTCTCCTAACACCTCTAACACACTAACTACTTCTAACCTCATTTCTTTCTTCCCCTCCTTTACTCCTCTATCCCACTATTTTCCTTCAGCCTCCTTTAGGTCCTATCTAACAATATTTTTTACCTTAAACTTCTATTCCTGTATACATTACTATTGTAAGTCGCTTTGTAAAAGATGGGCTTTCCTACTAGCGTGCTGACCCTGATCTGTGAGCAGATTCTCTTTTAGTTAAAGGTTGGGACTTTATTCGTGTACAGACATCATGATGAGCTTTACCAGTGGCTGGTCAACTCATTAATAGCGCTTCTGGTTAAAATAATAGATCAAAACCTATTAAGATTTAGAAAAAGCTAGAAACTCACCGTTGAAGTAGCTCTTGACCTTCAGGTAGCCCACGCTGAGCCTCAGCACAGACAGCTTATCCAGCCGCGATCGCACATCCTCTGGAAATGGCAGCAAGCTGGTTAGTTTGTCCAGCTCCATGTTCAGCCGATCCCTGTGCCTCTTGGAGGGGTTCGACTTGGATCCCTCCGGCGGAGGTGGCTTTGGTCTAAAAAAAAAACGAGGGAAGAAGATTTAGAGTTGAATTGATAGTTGCACTGCAATTTAAGTGCACTATATAAGGGATTACATACACAATTCAGTACGTCCAAATGTGTGTGGATGCTTCTCCTAATGAACGAATTTGCCTACATTAAAATACATTGCTAATAACGGCATGCAAATGAACACACTAAGAATACGACTCTCAAGAATAGCAGCAGATAAATGCAAACCTATTGGCGCCATGCCTAATGTCACGTATGGTCTAGAGTGAGACCACTGTGGACCAATGGAACTGTGCTCTCTGTCATTATATATGATGCTCCATCCAATAATTTTGGGACGAGTTTGGGATGATGCGGAATGGTGATTATCCAACATTCTGACCTCAGTCAGATTGCTGACTGCAATCAAATCCTAACAGCAATGAAAGCCTCACCTGGACAGTAGAGAAAATTACTCCAATAAAAAATCTGAAGGATTAAATTGGGCGTTGTGAGGGCGAGGGGCCTATACAATGCATTATTAAGCAAGTATGGGTTTCTTGAGTGGCCCAGCTATCTAAGTGCTGTCTCGGTACTCAGTAATGCTGTTGGATATCCAGATATCGGCATTAATGCAATAAATCAAGATCCTAAATTTATTTGAGCTCCTCAAAGGTTTTTCAGAACTTGGCTCAGCTGCATTCATTTTTTTCCAGATTAGACGCCAGTTTGGTGAAAGCAATTATTGTGGACCTCTACCTCACTCTACCTCCAGCTTTGTGATGTCTCCAGCTTTGTTGTATCACGTCAAGTCAAATCCCCCTCTGTTTTGTATTCAGTTTGATTTTACTGTTAATTAAAAGCATATTGCAGCTTTCAGTATGTTTATCGTGAGAAATCAAGTTCACAATTTATTGTACAGCTCTATATTGAAGTTACACATCAGGCATCAGAGACAACTTTTATATTCACAGCTTGTAGCGTCATGTCACAGTTGTCCTAAAATATATTAAAATAGAACTATTTGGGGGCTTATTTATTTCAGAGGGCTATTGTAGTATTATTTTTTTTTTAGTTATTTATTGATTGATTGAAGACCCCCCCTAATCAGAGGCACGACAACAAAGCTTCACAGTGACCTACAGTCGTCATTATTTGGAAAATGGTTTTAATCAAAACTTGCAATGCTGAGTTTTCTACTAAAAGACTCGTCACTGCTCGGCCTGCTGTCCTGTAAAAGCCACGGCTTCCTTCTGAGCTCTGGATGAGCCTCCTGAAAACAATTAGGATCTGGTCGGGACTTTGTTTTGGTACAAACGGGCCTAAAAATAAGTCGCAGGGCTGGGGAGATGGCAGGGGGGAGGGGAGTTGTTGTGAGAGATCCTCCGGCACAGAGACAGAGCGAAGGGATTTGTTCAGCATCTCTGGGGAGATAAGGGCCAATCATGTGAAAACATCTCAACTCTGACCTCATTTCCTGTTTCTGCAATGTTCCGATCAGAGGGTGGGCTGAGGAGGAGCGACAGACTTTGACACACAGGGGGGGTTAAGCGCTGAAACTCCACAGACAATCAAATGATTCCCATGGATGACACTCGACTCGTGACCACCAAGCTTGAGGCCCCTTATGGTATTCATTTAGTGAATGGAGTGTTGTTTTTGACCACTTCTTCCTCTTTCACTCTTGCTCTCGCTTTCTTTCACTCTCTCTCTCTCACCACAAACAAGAAAACCGATCTGTTTTTTTAAAGGATTGAAAGATGAGATCTAGATAGTGATCTGTCAGATGCTCTTATCTAGAATTTTTATATTTGACCATTTCCCAACAGGTAATATCACAACAGGATGCACAGAATATTTGGCAACCGAAAATATTCATCCAAAAGTGGCAAAAATAGCAACTGTGCTGTTATGCCCAACAATTGCAAAGATTAGACAACAAAGACAAAAATGACTTAATTTTTACGTCATATTGTAATGTTTACACTAAGATTTCTTTCAGAAGTGGAGACAGTTTACTGGATTCCAAGAAACAAAACGAAGCCAAAACGTTAGCCTAAAGCTATCAACAAACTTGAGGACTCCCTGTAACTACAGAGCAGAATGAAGACCTGCGAAAAACCATATTCTGTAATTGTTATTCAGCCTTCAAGCGAATACAGCTCTGGAAAAAATATTTAAAAAATGGCTGAAATAAGAAAAAAGATGCATAGCTTTTAAACCTCAAATAATGCGAAGAAAACAAGTTCCTATTCATAAAGTTTTAAGAGTTCATAAATCAATATTTGTTGGAATAACCCTGTTTTTCGTCACAGTTTTTATGCATCTTGGCATGTTCTCCTCCACCAGTCTTAGACACTGCTTTTGTATATATTTATGCAGACACTCCTGGTGCAAAAATTCAAGCAGTTCAGCTTGGTTTGATGGCTTGTGATCATCCATCTTCCTCTTTAGGTTTTCAATGTGGTAAAATCTAAGAAACATCATTTTTAAGTGGTCTCTTTTTTTTCAGAGCTGTATCCTTATTTCAGTGCATCCTTTACAGATACATGAATCAGCACTCTACACTATAAACCACTCAGTTTGAAGAATTAGAGGCTCCTGATATGGCTGCTACCGATATTTGTCAATATCAAACTGTTGATATTTGCTACAATTTCCCTTTATTGGGTTCTACAGCACAAACAACAGCATCTACCAAGCAACCCCTATGTTTCCGCCTGACATACTGTAGGAACCATCAACCAACACCCTATAGTGACCTCTCAAACAAAACTACAGCAACTGCCTAGAAACCACACCTTTTAACTGCCAGAAATGCAGAGAATAACAAGACACCAACCAGCACATAGCAAACACTTAAGCCAGCAACTGTAGTCAACTATAAAAACTTTTTTTGTTCACCAAATACTAATTATTTGTATATTATAGTACCTATACTGATTATTTATTATTTACTAAGTATCAGATAAATAATAATTGTCCAACACCTGCTAATTATTCAGTATGTTAGTTTTGTTCAATAAGTACAAATTATTGAATACCTACAAAATAAACAGCATTTACTTATTATCCAATAAGTAATAATTCTTTAGTACTTGCTTATTATTTACAAAAATATATCTATATCTATATGCTATTTGTTAATGAATAAGTACTGAAAAAAATCTACATTTTCTTATTATTTAATAAGCAGTAATTGTTCAGACACCACTTGTTACTACACAGGAAATTTGGCAGTGTTAAATCAACACTGTTAGTGTTAAATTAATTAAACTAATAAGTGTTGATTTAACACTAACAGTGTTGATTTAACACTGCCAAATTTCCTGTGTAATAATAATTATATACTAATTATATTAAGTACAAATTATTTGTTATATAGTAGTTTTCGCTCTCTTCTAATTTGACTTATTTCAAATCTACTTGTTACTTAATAAGTAATATTTATTGATTTATACAATTTCTGCTAATTATTTAGTAATACACTTTAATTATCCAAGAGAAATCTTAGCAAATCATACTCTCACTTTCTCTAGAGTATTGGTTTGCTTGGAAGTGCCTGGTTTCACAGCGTTTTATCTGGAGATCTGCTATGAAAATCACTGGTGTTGTTTTTTATAGGACTGGAGGTTGACCCTTATCAGCACTCGGAATTTCAGTGGTTTCCTTTGTGCTATTTGGGGAAAAAACCTTCAGTCTAATTCCACAGAATTTCAGGGATACATAACGTTTGAGCATTTCCTGTTTGTGCAATTTGTTCTAACTCTCTACATCATGATTACATGCATAGTTTTATAGTCTTGGGAAATTTATTTTCTTACACATTTCTGTTTCAGCAGTTACTGTACCCTGTACTAAAAGCAGCTCCATCCTAAGCCATCAGTCGCTCTGCTGTCCCGAGGACAGAGCAGCCTCGTGGAGAGCCAAAGCAAATCTTTTCACAACAAATTTGCCGTCTAGACGCTCACCATTAATTGGTAATTAAGCCCAGCTGCTTCGCTCGCCCCGGCTTAACAACGGGACACATGACACCGAGCTGCTGCTACGGCAACTCTCGGGGCGAGAGGCGGGTGCCAAGCAACACCGTGACAGCAGACACCCTGCCAGGCGGCTGCTGCTGGACAGGCTGCCGCGGCTATTAGAGATTATGCCTCCACATGCCTCGGATTCAGCCACGGTTTGGGTCAGTGGGAGCTGCAAGGCAGGAGGATGATTTGCAGAAAGCTAGCTTAGCGACGCTGCAGAGTGAGCCAGAACACATTTTCTAAAAGACAACAAGAGTCAAAAGTAAGACAGAGAGAGAGATAGAAAGAAAGAGAGTCTAACTCAACCCTATTCCACTCCAGTGCCTTTTTAAAACAGACTTAACGACATAAATACATTTGGGGAAGAAGACCACGCCTAAAGCTTGCATTTTATAAACTCCTATCACTATCCTCTTTGTCTGGTGGACAAGATTTTGCAACCCACCAACCCATCCCCACCCTGTTCCTCAGTCCTCTTAACTCAAAGTCCCACCTCATCAGGAGGGAGGAGCTCCAGCTTGCTCAAAGCAGAAGCCCTCAAAACATATCAGTCCTGCTTATACAGTTACTGAAAACAAACACAAAATCAAACAGTTATAGAGCAGGTTTATAAGGGCAAATATGGATGAGCCAGGAGGGTATTTTACTTAATTTAAGATTACAAGACAAAATATTACTGAATGTAACAAGATAGAAGAACTTTTTCGTGATAGACAGAATAGCACAGAACAAGAGCATTTAATACATAGGTAGTTTAGCCAGAGGAGCATTTTACTAAAAGATACATTAGCAAAAAATGCTAACAGTTTACTGAAGGCTAGTTAAGCAAGAAAAGGGGGTATTTTACTAAAAGACAGATTAGCAATAAAGATCAACAGTTTACTAAAGAGGATTTTACTGATAGACACATTAATAAACCACATAAGCATTAACTATGAAGGCAGTTTAGATAGAAAAGCATTTTACTGAAGGCTAGACTAGCAAATATGCTAACAGTTTACTGAAGGCTAGTTCAGCAAGAAAAGGGGGTATTTTACAAAAATATAGATTAGCAACTAAGGCTAACAGTTTACTAAAGAGCATAGAAAGAGAATGGTGTCTTTAGAAAGAGAAGCATTTTACTTAAAAATAAATTAGCAAAAGATGCTAACAGTTTACTAAAGGCCAGTTAAGCAAGAACAGGGGTTTTTTTTTTACTAAAAGACAGATTAGCAATAGAGGCTAACAGTTTATTAAAGGCTATTAAAGCAAGAAAAGGAAGTATTTTACTGAAAAACAGATTAGCAATACAGGCTAACAGTTGTGTGCACTTGTTTAGCAAGAAAGGAGGGTACGTTACTAAAAAGCTAAATTAGCAGGACAAAAGTATAACAGTATACTGAAGGCTGTATTTTACTGAAATTTAGATTAGCAAAAGATGTAAACTAAAATTATATCTATATTAAAATTGATATCATAATTTTTTTTTGTTCTTGTATGTTTGTTTACATATGAATTATAATTAGTTGCGCAGTGACAATGCATTGATTACAGGACCTCCACACAGGTGAGGAGAAAAAGTTAACCTCCCAAATACGTAAATCTTACAAATAATTATTGCTTAAAAGTTCATTGTCCTTTAAAACATTTTACTTTTATTAGTCTTTTATTATACTGTACTTATGACAGTAGGATTAAACAGTCTTACAGTGACAATATTTTTTATCGCAATAATTTCTGCAACAATATATCTTCCAAAAATAATATGTATAGTTATCGTGATAGACCCAGCCACAATCCTATTTTATCCCCTCCCAGTCACAACATCCTAATTATGACGGACGCACCCCGGGTCCCCAGTGTGTGTCCTCTTTCTTTAAAAACTAAAATGTGCTCACCCTACCTAAAGGCTAGTCTAGCAGGGCTGGAGTTTGTCTGATCGAAAGCCAGCATGCCGTTCCTCGGCCCTCGCTTTACAAGGCTTTCGTCCGTAATGAAAGCTATTATCGAGGTCTGGGTCGGGCTCTTACTGGAATCACAGTCATCAACTGTAGAGCTTTAACTGCTCCCCAATCTACCCCGCCTTCACCCACCCCCCAAAAAAACGCCCGTCTGCCCGGAGGAATCTCCGTCGTAACTCGAGCCGGCCCGACAAACCCTAATTATGCTTTCCCAGAAATAAAGCAAAAATGACCTCAGAGGAAAAGGCCGGCGGAACAAAAGGGAGCATTCAGCCTCGGTTCTGTCGCTTTTCGTAGTGTTTGCTGGGAAGTGCCACGTGGGGATTGGCAAAGTTGGCACCTCAGCAGCTCACCTGCTCTTCCGTTTTCTCTGGATTTTCCATCGGCTCAGACAAACACACACATCTTCAATATATGCCACTCACAAACAGAAAGCGAGGAAGCGGCTCGGTTTACAGTTGGCATTCCAGGCGCTATCAGTGGGGATCTTCTGTAGGCTGGAGTAGTCTAGCATCTATACCCTTGTCTCTTAGGGGGTTTTCACACCTGTAGTTTGTTTTTCTGGTCTGAATCAGTTGATCAGTTTGTTTATTCGGAGCGTTTTCTCCATTTGTGTGGTTTGGTTTCACACAGGCAGAAACTTAAACGCACCAAAATGCACACCAATAAACCATGTGTCCTCTGATTGGTCAGAGCTGTCTGGTGTGGGAGTAAATATAAATAAACAAAGTAAATATAGCGAAAAGATTCTGTGTTCCAGCACGGATATCTGTGCTTTAACTCTGAATGCTGAAATGCTACACTTTTAGGGCGTTTTCACACCAGCACTGTTTGGTCCGGTTAAAACAAACTCTGGTTCGTTTGTAACTTTAGTGCGGTTTGGTTGAGCAGGTGTGAAAACAGTAATTGCACTCGTGTTCGGATCAAACAAACCAGGCCGAGACCACTGGTCCGGTCCCAAATGAACTCTGGAGCACTTTGCTTTGGTAAGAACGTAATCCGGTCTCAATCCGACCCAACTATTTAATATTGTCCATTTATTTGAGCTAAGCTACTGATAAAACTTTAAATTTAAACTGATATATTAGCCAGATAATGCTAATTACCACAGCTATAAACAAACGCTGTGTCTGAGTGGTCTGTGCGGCGTTCACTTCTCACAATCGTGTGACTCGGTTTACTATGTATACATCTGCGCTGCACATCCAAACACTGTGTTTGAAAGTGTAGCATTTCAGCGTTCAGTGTTAAAGCAAAGATATAGGCGCTGGAACACAGAATGTTCTCGCTATATTTACTTTTTTTGTATGTAAGTATATTTACTCCCACGCCAGACAGCTCTGACCAATCAGAGGACACAGCCTGCTCGCGTGGTTTATTGGTGCGCATTTTGGTGCGTTTACATTTATGTCTGTGTGAAAACAAACCACACAAATGGAGAAAACGCTCCAAGTAAATGAATTCATCAACTGATTCGGAAACGTACAACAGGTGTGAAAACCCTCTTAAACACAGTTATTTTGATCCACACCAGAAAGCGATTACTGTTTTCACACCTGCTCGATCGAACCGCACTAAAGTTACAAACGGGCCAGAGTTCGTTTGAACCAAATCAAATAGTGCTGGTGTGAAAACGCCCTTATAGGATATGTGTAATATGTGTACAAGTTTTTTGAACACCAAATTCTTCGTGTTGTTTATACTCAGATCAGAAGACAACTGTAGCCTGCTTTTGGAGTAACTGTCTCTACTGTCCACTGAGGGCTTTCTACTAAATAACTGTAGCATTGCTGTGAGACTTTGGTTGCATTCAGCTCCCCAGGATCCCATGAACACAGTTCCACTGCTTTATAGCTGAATTCTGCAGTGCTTTATACACCTCTAGCCCATGCATGGCATTGAGCACAGTGCCGATAGGTTCATTTTTATCTTTTCTGGGACTAAACAAGCTGTGTGTGCCTTTGTTCCACATTTCACATTTGTGTCAACAACGGCACACACTGCACACTGTGCCTGGTTATGTCTGACTGGCTTATTATGTTAAAAGGTTAGATCAGGTAATTTGCGCCATACTACATCCCCAAGGACTGGATTTCACAACGTTAACATTTCACAATGTCAACAACGCAATATGATACCGTTAGCTTAGCATAACTAGTGACTCCTGGTGAAAAGATAAAAAAAAAAACGCTACGAGATTTAAGTGGGAAAGCAGCTCTATGTACTGTTCTGTTCCCAGCCTCTACACAATCAAAGGAGTTGGATTGTGGAATTGGAGTAGTATTCACGTAAACAATGGCTCCACAGTCTGGAGCCGATACGAGGATCAACTCAACAAGCCTTTTGTTTTCGTATGAGTGTCATCATTGCTGGCACTTAATCAGAACACCTCCTTTCCTCTTCTCTACACGACAAAGTAAACATGATACAGCGCTCACGAACACCACTTAGAACAGTCACAGGCGTGATCTTGCACTGCACAAGGTTCTACAACATGAATATGTGTAAATATAACTAAAAATATACCTGACAAACAGAACTACCTTGAAATTCACAGACGCAGCAGTGCTGCTGGAGTTTTTAAACACTTTGTTCAGACACTGTCTACTCTATTAGACACATCCCACCTAACTGCTTTACATAGTAGATGAAGTCAAGTCAGGACAGAAGTTCAGAATCTGTTGCTGCACAGTTTACAGTGTTAATCATCCTCTAGTCCTTTTTTATCAGTGGTCACAGGATGCTGGTTACAGGATGCTGGTTACAGGATGCTGACTAAGAACACTGTTAGCTGAATATCTCTGATTGGTGGTGTATTATCTGTTCAGCAGTAAGACTTAGGTGTTAAAAAACACGCAGGTTCACCACCCAAATAATATCTGATCTGTTGTGTTCCTGTGGAACAGATACTACATAACTACAGTTTGTAATTATAGAACTACAAGTGCTCCTGTATGATCAGTGGAGCTCATTAGATGGACAGTGAATGTATAAATGTATAAACAAGGAGGTGTTCATAATATTCTGAATGGACTATTTATAATAGTAACTTACGAAACCAGTAATTCTCAATAAATGCTGTAAATGTAGATACAGTATAAGGAAAGCTCTGTAGATTATAATATGTAGTAATATAATAATATAATAAATAAAAATAATATATTTTTATATAAATGTTGTACATAGCCATGTGAGATAAGCTGTTATAAATAACATTATATTATACTTTATTATAAGAAAAGTAAACTGTTTAGACAATAATATAAAAGTAAATTCTTTAGTAATAGAATAAATATTGTAGATAGTAATATCAAAGGACAATAATAACAGTATACAACACACTCAGCATTATATTAGTAGATGATGTTAATTATTAATTCATTAAATATGAAATCAAATGCTGATTAATATAATTGAATAAGAAATGGTCTATTAATATAGGGTGCGGTTAGATAGTTATACTGGATGATAACGTGTGAGCAAATCTTAACATTAAACATTACGATTTAATGACATCAGACGTCAGATTGATTAGTAGTAACAGAAAAAAACAACAATAATCCCACACACTTAATTACAGCCTTCTGTTTATTACAGTAATTATTATAATCTCTAATTAATTACTAATTATCTCCGGCCACTGCTGCACAGAAACAGGCTTTTCATAACAACACTGTTCAGAAAGAAAGAAAGAGAGAGAGATAGAAAGAAAGAAAGAAAGAAAGAAAGAAAGAAAGAAAGAAAGAAAGAAAGAAAGAAAGAAAGAAAGAGAGAGTCAAATATGATCAGGGGTTCAGAAGTGTGTAAGAATGGAGTGTGTGTAAAGTGTAACTCATTTGTCGACAGGAAATTCACACTTTGTTGCCTGTTGTTTGTGCATGTGTGCGTTCATGTGTGTGTTTATGTGTGTGTGTGTGTGTGTGTGTGTGTGTGCATGTGTGTGTGTGTGCATCTGTGTGGTTCTTTTAAACCAGTCAAAGAGGAATGATGGGATCCCCCTAAATAAACACACAGACCGAAAAACACAGGGGACTACATCAGCAGTGGTAACTCAGGCATGTCCCAGCATGCACCAGGCCATCCCTCTCTCATCTTCACTGAAACAGGAGATACCTCTCTCTCTCTCTCTCTGTAAATGCACACCCACAGCTTGTCTCAGCCCTGTAGAAAAGTAATGAAAATCGAAGAGGACTCTCTGAAGCAGATAAACATGAACCTCTTGGCCCCATCATACCTAATGCCAGGTGTGGGCTGGAGACCACTGTGGAAATGTGGAACTCTGTTCTCTGGAATCATGAAGCTTCATCCAGTACTATTGGGATGAGTTGAAGAGTTAGGGATGAGGTGAGGTGGTGAACATTCACCGTCCTGACCTCACTAAGATGAGGTGTAGAGGTGTTAATGAGGGTTTAAAGGAGAACTCTGATGTAAAATTAACTTTTGTTGTAGTAAAACATGATAAAAAATACTTACCTTTGATGAATAGCACACCTCTGTTCTCCCACAGGGTTCCAGAAATCCAGACATTTTAACAGTTTGTCTGAACACCCTTCAGACTGGGTGACACAGGGCATAACTTGCCCACATGAATCACGCATTAATAAGTTAAAAAGTGCACAAGAAGCTTATTAAAAACCTATGTTTTAAGTTATTAATGCCTTGTTTTATCGGGGTTATTAAAATTGTTAAAACTGTTAAAATTTTTGGATCTCAGAAAGCTGTGGGAGAGCAGAGGTGTGCTATTCATCAAAGGTAAGTACTTTTAATCATATTTTACTACACCAAAAGTCCATTTTACACCAGAGTTCTCCTTTAACAGATGATCTGACACTGTTAAAACAACATTAGCTAGACGTTAACTACACTAGCTAATATTAGCTAGATATTAATATACTAATAACTAATATAAGTGATATTGACCTGATGTTAATTGCTCCAGTTAATGTTACCTAGATGCTACCTAAATGTTAGGTATTATAGGTGATATTTGTTAGAAGTTGTTGTATAAATGTTAAATACTCTAGCTGATGTTTGCTAGATAGTTATCTAGCTAATTAGTCTAGCTGGTGCATGTTCCATTTAAACTAATCTAGCAGATATTAGATAGAGGTTAGCTATTATTTACATTCCCTAAATGTTAACTACTTTAGGTGATGCTAGGCACATTCAAACTATTCTAGCTGATGTCAGCTAAATGTTAAATATTATAGCTGATATTAGCTAGATGTTGACTATAATATATGATATTTAGTACACGTTAACTACTCTAGCTGGTATTGGCTATATTTAAACTATTGTTACTGATGTTAGCTAGAAGATAGCTACTTTTGCTAATGTTGGCTAGATGAAAACTGCTCTAACTAATGTTAGTTAAAGTTTCCTAATGTTACTGAAGCTATCTACATGAACCTCAGCCAGTGCAGTTAAAATGTGGCTAACATCAGCACGAATAGTTAACATCTAGAAGACATCTACATGTTAACTACTCTAGCCAATGTTATCTAAATATTAAACTCTTGCTGATGTTTCCTATTCTAACTTAAGTTATCCACATATTAACTAGTCTAGTTGTTTTCTAGATGTTACATACTCTCGCTGATGTTAGCTAGACGTTAAGTACTCAACCATATCTACAGCCATATAGCCAATCATATCTTAATATTGCATTCTCTAGTCAATGTTAAACAGATGTTAACTACTGTAGCTGATGTTATCTAAATTTAGGATGTTCTAGCTGAGGTAGCTACATGTTAAGAACTCTAGCAAATGTTAACTCGATGTTAAATATTCTTGCTGATTAGCTAGATGTTTCCTACTCTAAATAAATTTATCTACATGTTCACTAATCTAGTTGTTTTCAAGATGTAACCTACTCTCGCTGATGTTGGCTAGATGTTAACTGCTCTAGCTGATGTTAGCTGCATGTAACACTGTAGACTAACCACTGGCTACAACTGAAAAGTCAAACAAAAGTTTTTTTTTGCTGGAGTAAGTTATGTAGAAATCACTAGCTTTGGTTCACAAATGTATTAAATTAATTAAAATGCCTCATTGTCTAATTTGATGTTATTTTGTGTGTCATATATAATTATTTATGTGTTCGTCCCTCTGTTTAATGTTTTGTACTTTAGTCTGTTTACTGTCTCTGGACGTCAGGGTTATCTGTGAGGTCAGAGAGGGCAGCGAACTTAACTCATCCTGTGTCCCATGATGCACTGCTGTCCAGCGCTCTCTAGTTTCGGAGTTTCCGTGACCTCGCTCCGTCGGGAGGCTAAGCGGCCCCCGCCCAGACCCTTAATCCGCTCCGCTCCAGAAAAGAAAGAAACACGCCCCTCAGCGCTGTTTAATTGGGCAACTTCCATCAGCGCCAGGCGTACTCCCCTGATAACCCCCGCTAGAACTCCTCACACACATCTGGTTCTGATCTCTCGCTCTCACACACACACACATACACACACAAACACACACACATACACACACTGAAAAAGGGCAATAAACCTAAAGTTGGCTTTCTCCTCAACGTTCTTGTGTGAATTTCAGAGTGTGTGGCTAACCCTGACCGATCTGGCCGGGCTAACACAATCCACACTGCTCACTCTGTGCAGAACGACAACACACAACAAACATCAACAACTACAACAACCTCAACTACAACAACCTCAACTACAATAACCTCAACTACAACTATCTCTCTCTTAACTACAGCAACTACACACAACAAACATCAACAACTAGAACAACCTTAACTTCAACAAATTTAACTACAACAACCTTAACTACAATTACAGCAACTACACACAACAAACATCAACAACTAGAACAACCTTAACTTCAACAAATTTAACTACAACAACCTTAACTACAATTACAGCAACAACACACAACAAACATCAACAACTACAACAACCACAACTACAACAACCTTAACTACAACAACCTTAACTACAACTACAGCAACACACAACAAACACTACAACTACAACAATTACAGCAACTACAACTACAACAACCTTTACAACTACAACAACCTTTACAACTACAACAAATATAACTACAACAATTACAGCAACTACAACTACAACAACCTTTACAACTACAACAACCTTTACAACTACAACAAATATAACTACAACAATTGCAACAAACAACAATTACAACTACAACAATTGCAACAAACAAAAACACCAACAAACAAAAAACTACAACTATTTTAACTACAACCACAACAATTACAGCAACTATAACAACCATACTTACAACTATAACAATTACAACTTTAACAATTACCACAAACAACAACAAACAAACACTACAACTACAATTACAACAACTACAACAAACAACTAAAACTAAAACAATTACAACACGTAACTAAAACAAACTGAAACTACAACTACGTCAATTACAACTACCTCAACTTAAACTACAACCAATATAACTTCAACAATTACCACAAACAACTACAACAAACAAAAACCACAACTACAACAATTATAACCAAAAACAACAACCAAATCTACAACAACCTCAACTACAACTAACTCAAATAGAACTACAACCTGATTTACAACTACAACAACCTCAATTAAAAATACAACAATTACAACTACTAAAACAACTCCAAAAACTACAGGTGTTTTTGCTGGACAAAGTTTGGACAAATCTGAAAATAAAACAACTTAATACTTCTAAAAAGTTGAAAAACAAATCAAAAGTTGAGAATAAGTATCATTAAATATCCTTAGAAAGATTTATTTCACACTGTATTTACTGCAATTCAGCTTCAATACTAACTCCAACTTTAATTTTCACTTAAATGTAAACTTCAAAGTAAACTCCAACTGTTCAAATACATTTTTACCTTCAAACCTGACTTTGATACCAACTGCAAACTTCAGACCCAGCTTTAATGTAAACTCACACTTCAACTTCAACTCCAACTTGAACTTCAAACACAACTTCAACATGAACTCCAACACAAACTCTAAATCCAACAAGAACAAGGACATCATGAATATTTTATCACATTATTTTATTTCCTTCATAAATGTAATGTGACTGTGCTGAACACAGCTATTTTAATGCACCGGTGCAGCACTTCTGTAATTCTACAGAAAAACTAAATTTAGTCTGAATGCTGTTTTTAACTGAGCGTCCGGTCTGGTGGATAATCATTAACGTCAGTAAAGGAACACAAACAGGCCGCTGAAGAAGGCGAGGGGAGGGCGGTGTTACTGCAGGCTCTCCCAGCTTCCCTCAAAAGCACCTCCGCAACATGAAGGACAAACAAAAACGCGGTCAACCAACCACAACATGCAAAGCATGCATTCACAGGCCTCGCTGCTGTGTGTACACTCGGGCCTGGACCGTAAGTGGACGGCATGGACAGGAAAATGAGACTGTTTTTTTTTCTGCGCAGCTTTTGTGTTGTGTATGAATCTGTTTGTTAATATCTAGACAATACATTTGGTCTTCTATTTCCTACTTAACCACAGACACAGTGCTTAACACTTCAGTTATTTCTGAATGCATTGATTAATGCCACTAAATATATAGAATATTCATTCGGTATACTTCTGTATCATTTCTATTAGTCCAATGTAAATAAAGCACATGTACTGGTAAAGTAAACCCCCAAAAATACATTAAATTAGAAACATCTGCTTGGTGTTGAGAGCTTCAGGATTCTACACCTTCAAACCACAAACCAAGAAGAACTCGAACTCATCGCCATGTTCAGCTTCAGCCTCGCTCCCGAGGTTTTGACCTCCGCCTTTTGTCATCATGACAGATTAGAAGTGAGGAAATCTTGACCCAGTTCTCTCTGGGTGAGCGAGAGACACACAGAGACAGAAAGAGAGAGAGAGAGGGGGAGAAAGAGAGAGAGAGAGATAGAGGTGTACTATTCTACAACATTCCAGCTCCCAGCACTGGTGTAGAGCGCGGGCTCCGGTTACACTCGCCCTCAATGGGCTCTTTGTGTGAAACTCAGGCTGTGCTGAAGACTTCGCACCCAGACCGGCCTGTTTAAACGCCTCCCGCCAACATCAGACTTTATATCTCAGTAGAGAATCGACTCCAACAAGCAGGGAGAAGGTCCTTCAGTTTGATAGGAGGAGCCTTTTAGGTGTGCAAACACCAAGAGGTCTGGAGTTATTACTGTCTTTTACTGTCTATTTTACTTCTAAAAATACCCTAAACACTGTCATTATGCAATTACTTTACTAATTAAACATTTCTAAATTACATCATCATTTGAAGTAGATTCTTAAATGATTTAATGTTGCAGTACAATTTACACACAGTATTACCACATACTCAAATTATCATGTAATATATATAAAAATGTTTGTAATGAATTACAGTACAGTGACAGTTTATTTTATACAGTATATTATATGTTCTGAATGTATTGCTGGACTAGTATTTACATGTACATTTTTACATACTTACTTACATACATACAGTAATTATCTAATGAATTATGTTAAAATCTGAATTGTGTATTGCCTTCCAAATTGATTTATTGGTGCATAGAATATTTGCATAAAAATGCTTGCTGTATTAATGTAAATTATTACAGTTATGCTATATTATAAAAAAACATGTGTTTGCATTTTAAGCTGATTTACAGATGTGACACGGTTTGTACTACTTATTTGTAAAAACACAGTTACCCCTTTCATTACATGGTTATGTAATATTCTTTTAAATTGAATTAGTAGTGTTACTAAGTTTGGAAAGGGCAATATATTATAATAAATGGCATAGGGGTGGGCGATATGGCCATAAAATATTATCACAATATTTTATGGTATTTTCGCGATAACGATACTCTAGGCAATATGACATACAATATAATACTGCACACCCCTAAGTAAGATTTAAAAAGAAATACAAGGATTTTATTAGATTTGTAACAGACGTAAATGATCCAGAATGTCATGATAATAATAATGCACTCCAAATATCTTCATACATCCAAGATTAAAGTGAAATAAATGATACTGGACAGATATAATCTCTAGTAGATATATAATGGGAAATGGGATGGGTGATATGGCACGATATTTAAGGGTATAATATCGTTCACGATATTTAAACATTTTGATGATATTATTGTGTATGATAGGATATGGCACACCCTTAAAATGGCATTAATGTGTTTTAACTACCATTCCTGCAAAGCCACATATATTAATTCTAAAAACATAGTAGTCTGAAAGGTCCTACCACTTTAAACTGGCTGTAACAGCTTTTGCTGTTTATTTGAAAAACCATGACGCTGCTAATGATATTAATACAAAAGCTACAGCCAACATGGTGTAAATAAAACTGTAATTCTTAAAAAAATTAAATATTTTAAAGTCAAACAAGCACTGGATGTTGTGATCTACACAGATTTTTCTCCTGAAAAAGGTTTATTTGGGTGAGCAAAGTGCTTCTGTTTATTTACAGTAAGCTTAAATTTCCAACATTTTCAACAGCGCATGAGCAACAGCTCAATTAGCAACAGCGATAGCAACTCACAGCAGCAGCGCTAGTCCCAGTAAGTAGCAGCAGTTAACAGCGCTAAGCACTAGTAAATGCCGCCTGACAGTGCTACACTGAAGAACCCTGAGTGATCCGGTAAGCCGTGGTGCTATCAGCTAGCGGTTTATCCTACGTAGCTTGTTTTAACATGGTAAACACCCAGACTACAGTTCAAAATTCTCACTATGCTAATGCTGCTTACTTCTGGAGAAACTTTACTGAAACTCCTGTGTAATGTTGTATTTCAGAAGAATGGCTTTACTGCTCCTTATAAACTTACTGGTACAATTCATATATAAGTCGCACTGGCTTAAAAGGCTTACTGACGATTTTTGGGAAATTAAAGGATTTTAAATGCACCTTATAGTGCAAGAAATAAGGTAATTGACATGTAAAATTCATTCCGCACCTGCATTTATTGTTTCACAATACTATTTAGATGTACATAACATGCAGTATTTATATTCTGCACATTATCAGGTTGGTGTTAGGGTTTGTGTATGCGTGCATTATGACATGGAGCTAAGCTATCACACTACACAATGATTAACTCAGTGTTAATATGTATGTTTTCTTATTTTCTGATACACTGTTCTATTAATACATATCATGTTTACTCACTTTTTGTGTTATCAATATTTTATATGCACCACCTAGAGCACCACCCCATCATCAAGAGATCAGTAATCAAATATTTACATATATTATTTATGAAAATATTTGTTCATGCCAGCTGATACTATCAGCCAACTGATACATTAGTCAGTTTGGCTGTATTATATGCAGAGTGTTATGTAAGTCTGTTGTGATTATTAGATTGTGAGGTTATTATTTCTGCTGACCTAAGTAAAGCCATTTTGTGTTTACATTGTGAATAGAGTGCAATGACTTCAATGTGCTGGTATGTCAACAATTATTGAATAATCTCATGTAAAAGTTAATTGCTCCTTAAAAGAGTGTAACTTTGTTATTATGATATATTAGCGTTAAAAATCACAGGGCATCTCACAATACCACAGTATCACGATACCATAGTATCACAATACCACAATATCACCATACAATAGTATAATAATACAGGAGTATCACAATATCAACGTATCACCATACCACAGTATCACCATTCACTAGTATCTCAATACCACAGTATCACAACACCACAGTATCACCATACCATAGTATCACAATACCACAGTATCTCAATACCACAGTATGTCAATACCACAGTATCACCATTCACTAGTATCTCAATACCACAGTATCACAACACCACAGTATCACCATACCATAGTATCACAATACCACAGTATCTCAATACCACAGTATGTCAATACCACAGTATCACAATACCATAGTATGTCAGTATCACAATACTACAGTATCAGAACACCACAGTATCACAATACCATAGTATAACAATAAAATAGTATCACCATACCATAATATAACTATACCAGAGTATCACCATACCACAGAATCACGATACCATATATTCACAATAACACAAATAGCAATATATTATAGCATGATGTTTATGGTTCAATTTGCTTCATTTTACATTGCATATCCTGACATATGACTATTGCATATGTAAATCAATTTATTGGTGCATACAGTATTTGCATATAAATGCATACATTGTTAACATGACTAATTACAGTTATATTAAATTAACATTTGTTTGCATTCTAAGCTGATTTAGATGTGACTCTATTTATACTATTTAATTGTAAATACACAGTCACCCATTTTATTACATGATTATGTAATAATTGCATTAATATTTAAAGCATCAGTCCTTAAAATGTTAACTTTTAAATAAAAAGCAAAATACTTCCCCAAAATACCATCCCTGCAAACCGTGGAATGAAGACAGCTGGTAAGATAAAAGAGAGGACAAGAGAATTCTTGCTAAACTCACCAAATTCATCCTCTGTGAAAAGAGACTGCATCAAGTCATAGAATGATGTTTATGGTTTAATTTATTTTACTTTATATTTACTTACTTTACTGACATTGTGATGATGATGATGCTGAAAGAATATATATTGTGCAGCCCTAGTCTATGTATGTATTGTGTGATATGTCGATACAGTAATTCATGTGACAGGCCTAGCTATAGTATTATCATTAGGGGCAAAATACTCAAAAAACTGCAATAATATAATTTATTATATATATATTTTTTCTGGAATATACTTTGTGACAGGTTTAATGTAATTATTTAGTGTAGTTAAGAGGTGTTGTCACAGTTTAAAGGATCAAATAAAAAAAACACTGATTCAGTAGATGACGTTGATGAAAGATAACCCTTCGAGTAAATAAAACAGTTCAGCAACTTTGAGAGAGAAGTCAACACTGCTAGTGCAGCTAATAGATGGTCTCATATATCAAAATATAACTTTCACTGACTAAAGCATAGCTGTATGTCTTTAAAACCCATGGGCATAATGTACAGATGATAAAATATTATTTACAAAACTAAACATTGCATTGAAAAATGCTATTTTACCCTTAAACTAAACTTAAATATACAGGCATCCTGGTGCTAATGGACAAATATGTAATTTTATATCTAGGTATATTTTTTACATTCAATTTTTTTTTCATCTATCTAGTTATATATTTTTTCATATAAACAACCATTTTGTGATCCTCCAAATCTGATTCCAATACTAATTTAGACCCTACTCCTTAACAATTCAGCTGTTTTTAGGGGCACCCATCATTAGAACCACACTAGCAGTAACTGAGCATCCAAAACCACTTGACCCGAAGGTCACACTAAGCACAATGCCAAACATGGCCTAAGGGGTATTAAGGCCTGCCAGCACTGGGCTCATGAGGTTCTCTAAAAGAGTGATGGAGCACTATCCAATACCTCTGGGATAGGTCAGGAGTGCAAAGAACTGGGGATGCAACGTTCCCAACAATCTATCATAAACCCTTCCCATAACTGTAGAAGATGGTACTGATGCATCAACTCACACAATAACACCACAGATTATAGAAGAATAACTGGCAACCACAAAGAGGTTAGGGGGGCTGACACCCAGGTTTAAAGTTCTCTGAAGGAATGGTGGAGCTCCATCCAATACCTCTGGGACAAAGCTGATAGAAAAAACTGCAGATGTCTGAAGAACCAAATGCGCCACAAACTTTTTGACACTCAGGGATACGGTTCTCTGGAGTGATGGAGCTTCATCCAATACTTCTGGGATAAGAGAAGTGTGCTACGGGCTGGGGTTGAATGTAATCAAATCCTTACATTAATGTTCCCAACAATCTATCCAAAACCCTTTCCAGAAGTGTTAAAACTCCAGATTTCATGAGATCCAAATGCGTCCACGAACATTTGGACACCCAGAGTTAAGGTTCTCTAAAAGAGTGATGGAGCTCCATCCAATACTCTTGCATAAGTCTGGAGGGCTACTGGATTGGTTGGAGCTGGATGCAATCAAATCGTCACATCAATGTCCCCAACAGTCTACCATAAATCTGTCATTCCATAAATACAGAAGATACTAATGCACCAACCAGAATTACATTTTTAACAAGTTCTCTAGAGGGATGGATCACTATCCAACATCTCTGGAATAAGCTGGAAGTGCATCTGACTGGATGTAATCAAATCCTCACATCAATGTTCTCAAAAAGAGTTAATGATGCTGCACCCAGGAATACAGTTCTCTGGAGTGATGGAGATCCAGCCAAACAATCTATTCAAAACCATTTCCAGAAGTGATAAAACTACAGATTTCAGGGGAATCAAATGTGTCAAAGGAGTGATGGAGCTCTATACAATACTCTTGCATAAGTCTGGAGTGCTACTGGATTGGTTAAAGCTGGATGCAATCAAATCCTCACATCAATGTCCCCAACAGTCTACCTTAAAACTGTCATTCCATGAATACAGAAGGTGGTAATGCTTTAACCTCTCTAATAAAATCTCACGTGTCCATTAACTATTTGACAGGTTCTCTACAGTGATGGATCTTTATCTCTGGAATAAGCTGGCAGTGCTGTATGTAGCTTCTACCAATACCTATGGGATAGGTCAGGAGTGCTACAAGTTGGGTCTGGATGTAATCAAATCGTAACATCAACATAATTTGTACAAACATCTATTAAAAAAAACCTTTCCAAGACATGTTGACGATGCTGCTGCTGCATCAATCTTACTGTTAACACCCCAGAACAATCACATTAATGCCTCCACAAACAATTGGACATCTAGAGTTAAGGTTCTCTAAAGGAGTGATGGGGCTCCATCCAATTCTTCTGTGATAGGTCATGAGTGCTATGGGCTGGGGATATTAAATCTCCAGACTTCAGGAGAACCACACACGTCCACAAACTTTAGGACACCCAGGGCTGGATCCCGCAGAGCTTTCACGAGCGCATTTGCATTCCTCAAAGTCTGCTCGATCCCTCCGCGCTGTTTTTAGCCCAGAACCGGGCACACACACCACTGCAGCACTCACAAGAGCTCGTGCATGGACGCAGCTCCGGCGTAGTTGCGTAAGGCTTTGCGTGACTTTAAAATATGTTAATTTGAGTTCGGGGTGGGTGGGTAGGGGGGATTGAACGGGAGGTGGGGGGGGGGCGACAAAAATGTGTTCTTATAAGGAGGGTTAAAAAAAAGGAGGGAGGAAAAAATAGCCTATCAGATTACAATAACAGAGCGAGGCCACGCCCACCCAGGCCCTCCTCGCCCCTCCCTCCTGTACGCATCGCGTGAGAGCGCCTCCAGCTCGCGCGACTTGATTATGATTAATGCAAGACACACACACACTCTTGTACACACATACACACACAGACAGAAAGCAGCGTGTATTACTGTCTTTGTGGGGCTATTTATGGTTTTTACAAAATAAATGTCAGTTTTAAACGTGTTAAATGGAAAACGACATTGATAGAAGCGACAGAACTTAAAATAAGTATGTTTTAATCAGAACGGACAAAGTGAGAACCCAAACTCTCATACACACATAAACATACATACACAGAAAGCAGCGTGCAATCCTGTCTTTAATGGGTTTATTTTTCAGTATTTCACAAAATAAAAGTCAGCTTAAACGTTTAAAATGGAAAAAAAACTACTTAAAACACTTAACATATGTATGTTTTAGTCAGAACGGTCAAACTGAGGACCCAAACTCACACACACATACACACACACACAGAAAATAACTTTTATTCATACCTTTATTATCACTTAATTTTCTGACTTTTCATTCGTATCAACTTAAATACAACATTAAACGTTTTATAATCAGAACGGTCAAAGTAAGACCCAAACTCTTTTTCTCTCTTTCTCATACACACACACAGAAAGCACCGTGTATTCCTGTCTTTGCGGGGTTATTTTCTGACTTTTTCAAAATAAAAGTCTTTACATTCGCGTGAACTTGAATACGACGTTAAGCGGCAGAACTTAAAATACTTGAAATAAGTATGTTTAAGTCAGAACGGTCAAAGTGAGTACTAATAAAATTTAAACTTAGTCTCTACAATACAGAACAGAGTCGTAACTAGGTTAAATATGTGTGTTTAAGAGAGAAAAAACGTTTAAAGCAAAACTATTTTAGCTAGTTTAAAACGCACAAAAACATACAAATAACCGAGTACCTAAGTTAAAACAGCTCATGCGTTAGCTAAATAACCTTGTTAGTTAGTTAGCCTAACTTAGCTAGCTACCTGTCGCCTCAAAAAAAACATGTCCAGGTTATTATGCACGTCCAGTATAAACTGTCCAACATAATTAACCTAGGTTACACAAGTAAGACTTGTATAACACACACACACACACACATGCATACATACACACTCACACATTCACAAACACTGTGTTTATTGTTTTTAAACGCACATCCTACTGTTACTAAACATTTTACACCTATACTGGAGTCTCAGTAACAGGGTGTAACAGCGTCAAAGAAGCAAAACAAAGCGAGGAGCTGAAGTTGATGAAAACATGTGGCCCTCTCCCTTTCTCTTTCACTCACTCACCCTCCCTCCCTCCTTCACCCTCTCTCTCTCTCTCCGCACTGACTTACATTTTCTGGACGGGCTTCTTCCTCTTCTTGCCCGCGTAGGTGCCCCCGGTGCCCAGCATGGTGTCTCCTCGCCTGGTGGCCTTCTCTCTCTCTCTCGGCTCTGCTTCAGCAGCTCAGAGGAGACACCTCGAGTTCCGCACAGTCTTCTGTAACAGAGCGCTGTGTGTGTTTAAGCAGTGAGTGTCAGGCAGGGTTAGGTCTCCTCCCCGGCGGCGGCGCTGGGCTCCTCAGGGCGGTGTAGCAGCGCGCTCGGGTCTCCTCTGGGGCGGCAGAGGCTCGGCGGGTGAGCGCGGCCTGGAGGAAACACCGAGGAGAACCGAGGAGAAGAAGTTCACAAGCGCTGTATCTCCTCCTGTTACACGGCAATGGCGTGAGCCGAGCGAATTTTCCTTCTTCCTCTCTCTCTCTCTCTCTCTCTCTCTCTTTCTCTCTCTCTCTCTCCGTGTTGTTTTTTGCTGTACTTGTCACTCTCACCGGTGGAGGGGGGAAAACACCTCCTGCTGCACGCTGATTGGTCAGAAGTGCCGCTTTACGGTCTAAAACGTTACGTGTGCGGCCTAGGCGCGATCTGATTGGTCGAAAAGTTTTTTCCTCCCGCCCCTGAAATTATAAATGCAAAAAAATGAAACATATGTCTAATCATTCATAATAGATACAGAATAATTTTAAATACTACTGAATATTGTATTCAGAGTAATTACTGAATACTTCATAATAACATGGTAATTACTCAATAATCACAAGTACATACAGAATCATTTATAGTAATTCATATATGTGAATTGATATCCCTAACTTCTCGAATCAGTTTAATGTAGACAGTAAAACACATAAACAGTATTAGACAGTATTAGTCCTGCCGTAAAAGTTTTGTAATCTGACGTCATGACCTACATGTGAATTCCAAAAACCTATAATAATTACTGCTTAATGCATATTAGACACATTAGAATTCTTAGTGAATACTGAAAAATTCATAACAACTACTAAATAATCTGCAGTGGATTTTGAAGAATCTAAAGTGAATCTATAATGAATTTCAAAAAGCTATTAAACATAATAATTTATAGCAATTACAAAAACAATCCATAGTATTTACTGATTAATGAATAGAAATTACTGAATAATTCATAGCAATTACTGCATAGTTTATAGCAATTACTGAACCATTTATAGCAATTACTTAAAATGTATCTCAACTCTTGAATAGTTAATAGCAACTACTGAATAATTTGTAAAAATGACTGCATAGTTTATAGCATTTAGTAAATAATGTATAGCAAATCCTGAATCATTTATATAAATAATTGAACAAGTTATAGAAATTGCTGAATATTTCATAGAAATCACAGAATAATTTATAAAAAACACAGAATAATTTATAGAAATCAAAGAATAATTTATAGAAACTACAGAATAGTATAAAGCAATTACTGAATAATACATATGAATTATAAATTAATAATTTATAGAAATTACTGAATAATGTATAGTGATATTTATATCTTATATTAAAAAAGTAATATAGTTACCGATTAATGCATAATAATCAAATAATAATAATAATAATAATAATAATTTATTGTGCATACTGAATAATTTTCTGCAAATACATAATCATTATATAAATAATATATATCACTATAAACTATAAAAAGTAAATATTGACTAATAGTTATAAACAGGAAAGGATTTGTAGTAAAAAAATATGTGGAATAGCGAATAATTTATATTGAATACTGAATAACCTATCATGAAATTTGAATAATAAACAGTAGTTACTAAGTAATTTATAGTAGACATAGATTGAATATTCGTGGTTACAGAATAGTTTATCATATATACGTATTATACTGAAGTTATTAGTGAATAATTATTTGCAGGTATGGCTTAATTTATTGTGAATGCTAAATATTCATAGTGGCTACTGAATAAATCACATAAATACTTACTGAATTACTAAATACTAGTAAATACAGTAGACACTAAATAATGTAGTAATTATTCAATAATCTAATCTAATCTATTGCGGATCATGCAAAAAATACACCTTGCGTGGTTTAAAACGCCCAAAAGGCTACTAACTAATAATTTTCTTAATTATTCATGGGTGTGTTTTGGGCGTAACGTAAAATAGACCAATCAGTGTGCTTGCCATTCCCTTTAAGAGGCAGGTGAGCTCCTACATTAACAGCACAGTGCTTTGTGCTTCTCAGCAGAGGATACTGACCTAAACATTCACATTGATGTTATTTTTTTTCTTTATTCTGTTTATTGTTGAGTTAAAAGTCGGGTTTGTGCTCTGCTGTGAGACTGTGTGTGTGTGTGTGTGTGTGTGTTTAACGAGCAGGGGTGTATGCATCGTGTATAGCACTCCTATAGGAATCGACTTTGCTCTGACTGTTGTCTAGGTTCATTTCAGTCAGTGATGCACCTGTGTTTTCTGCCGCCAAAATAGAAACACATCAGAAATGTACCTGAACACACCTTACTTCCTGACCATTACGGCCATCAATGTAGATTTATTCCTAAACTCTGACGCTATTTTAATGCCGTGGGCACAAGGTGTGAAATTAGACTACTGATGGGGTGTAAGATAGGAATGAGCTTCTCGACACGCTCTGCACAGGGTGTACGATTCGGCCCAAGGTGCTTGAATGTCCATTGCAGCGGCAGACCAATGATATATGTTACACCCACAGTAAAAATAAACGTACAGAATAAGGAATACAATATACTCAGTTACTCATAGAGTGTCAGGTTTAAACCAAGAGTAAATGTTAGCTTGAACAGAAGAGTTTTCAACACAACACAGAAATATTCAGGTCTTAAGGAGTTCCATATTTATGGAGGATAAACCAACTCCAGAACATCCTAACCCAGAGAAACAGGTTCTCGGTTTTAGCTTCAGAGTGTAGAAATATATATTTACATCAATGGGCATTTTGGTGTGTGTTAAGGTAAATTTCTGGTGTGTTTCTACGTGCGCCACTGACTGATTAAAACCCTGACAACAGTCAACTGCTCAATCATTCAGTCCAAAATGAGACTGCAATATATGTTTTAAAAATGTGTTTTAGCATGTTCTGTGCAATTACACATCCTCACCAAGAACTCACGTACTGTCACTTGAAAGCAATTACTGAATAATTCTCAGTAGATACCTAATAACCTCTAATATAGTATAAAATAATAATTCATTATAAACAGTAAATTATATGTAATGTATTAATAATACATGCAGAATGGTTTGTCGTTGATACAGAAAAATCATACGATTTATGTCATAATGTATCATTCATTTTAAACTATTTAACAGTAATTACATGATAATTCATGGTGGATACTTAATTTTTCTCAGCAGCATTTTGAAAGGTTTGTAGTAGATACAGAATCAAGATTCATATGAGGAAAGGATCATTCATGGTAAATACAAAATATTTCTTTAGTACTTGTGAGTAATTAATACTAGTAATCATTTATAGCGGACACAATATTTATAGGGATTTTAAATATTTCCTAGTAGTTACAGTACAAATTAAATTTAAATTAAATTTGTATTATTGTAAAATGTTCTACATTGTAAATCAATAATGAGGTCATCCGAACTATAAAGGAAAGCATATTTAATTATTCAGTAAATAATAAAATTGTTAAACAAACCAGAATATTTTATATTTTAGATTCTTCAAAGTAGCTCCTCTTGTTTAGATGACAGCTTTGCACTTCTTTCAGTTAACAGCTGTGCTGAACACATCAAGAGTTAATTACTTGAATTTCTTGTCTCTTAATTTGTTTGAGAGCATCAGTTGGTATACAGTTCTTATGTTCTAATACATATTATAGCAAGAACCACTAAACCACTTTAAGAAAAAACAAATTTAAGAAATGAAGGTCAGTCAGTCTGAAACATTTCAAAATTAAAGTATCATTAAGTGCACTTGTAAAGACCATCAAAACTGTTGATGATGAATGAAGAAACTGGCTCTCATCAGGAACGCCCCAGGAAAGGAAGGACAAGAGTTTCCTCTGTTGCACAGGATAAGTTCATTAGAGTTACCAGCTTCAGAAACCACAAGTTAACAAAACCCCAGATAGAAGCTCCTAAATGCTTTACAGAGTATTATTTGGTTTGTTTAACACTTTTAAGTTGCTACATGATTCTACATGATGTGTTCCTTCATAGTCTGGATGACTAGTAAAAACATTTTTTATTTTACTGTATAAACAAAGGAATCCAAAGTAATTACATAATAATGTTTTTAGTTATTACATAATTTATAGTAAGTGCTGAATAGTCATAGTGGATACTGAATAACTTATTGTAGCTAATGAATAATTCACAATAATTTATTGCCTCGACGGACAGTTCTGGTGGAAACAGGAGAGTTGAGGTGCACACTGAATTCTGCCGTGATTTGATCAGCCGTGGTTTTAGTTTTTTTGGATACAATCCGGGTTAGCACCCGAACATCCCTTTCAGACAGCTTCCTCTTACAGTGTCCACAGTTAATCCTGTTGAATGTGGTTGATCCTTCTTGGTGGTATGCTGACATTACCCTGGATACCGTGGCTCTTGATACATCACAAAGACTTGCTGTCTTGGTCACAGATGCGCCAGCAAGACGTGCACCAACAATTTGTCCTCTCTTGAACTCTGGTATGTCACCCATAATGTTGTGTGCATTGCAATATTTTGAGCAAAACTGTGCTCTTACCCTGCTAATTGAACCTTGACACTCTGACCCTACTGGTGCAATAATGTGCAATTAATGAAGATTGACCACCAGGCTGCTCCAATTTAGCCATGAAACCTCCCACACTAAAATGGCAGGTGTTTCAGTTTCCATTGTCCAACCCCTGTGTATATATATATATATATATATATATATATATATATATATATATATATATATATATATATATATATATATATATATATAACACTACATACTACATACAGCTTTGGAAACAATAAGAGATTACTTAAAAATTATGAGTTTCTTTGATTTTGCCAAACTGAAAACCTCTGGAATATAATTATGGATGAAGATGGATGATCATAAACCATCAAACCAAGCTAAACTGCTTTAATTTTTGCACCAGGAGTAAAGGCATAAAGTTATCTAAAAGAAGTGTGTAAGACTGGTGGAGGAGAACATGCCAAGATGCATGAAAACTGTGATAAAAAAAACTCTTAAAAATTTAGGAATATGAACGTGTTTTCTTTGCATTATTTGAGGTCTGAAAGATCTGCATCTTTTTTGTTATTTCAGCCATTTCTAATTATTTTTTTGCAAATAAACCAACAATGTTCATTTTACTCAAACATTTACCTATAAATAGCTTAGTCAGAGAAACTGATTCAGAAACTGAAGTGGTCTCTTAATTTTTTCCAGAGCTGTATATCATATATTACTGAATCTATTGTACATTTTATATATAAAAACATTCTTCTTATGGATATAGATTGTGATGTTTTGTAATATCTGTAAGCTCGGCTGTATGATATTATAATGGAAGTGTGTATTGAGAGCAACAGTCAGTGTAATGTAATTAATGAACACTGTGGCCTGGAACTGACCGGCCTGAAAGCCGCGTCTGTCAGATGGAGTCAGCTGATAGGACATGCCCTTAGGTCTCTGTTTCGTAAATGTGGCTTACCTGCCCTTGAACAAATGTGTGTGTGTGTGTGTGTGCGTGTGTGTGTGTGTTGCAGACGTGCTTAAAAGGGTGTCTGCAACTCAGTGGCTCTGCAAGTTAGGCCTCCATGTCTTCACCTGAGGCGTTGTCTCCTTACATACTGTTTATACAACCAAAAGCAAGGAAACACACACACACACATACACACAGATGGAAAGAAGCGGAAGGATAGGTAGAGCGGGCGAGAGAGAGAGAGTAGGTAAGAGAGAGAAAGAGAGAGAGAGAGTTTGGAATCTGTTCAACAATCCAAAAGCAAAACAATGCAGCAGAAGCGACACACCATTGTCCTCTTGTGCCTTTTGGCCCCTATCAGTGTTCAGTTTCCTTACCATTACTGGCCTGAGGCCAGCGCTAGGCTCTGGCCTTTAACCCGTACATGTCTACACAATTACACAATTGCATATTTAGTAAGTAATTAAATTAAACAATTACATATTGAGTAATTCAATCGTTAATTACATATAGATTTGTATTAAGGACCACAGCACTGCTGGCTATAAGGTTTCATATAACACAATAGTTCATAACTGAAACTTTACACTCTTGTTGTCAGTCTTGTTGCTGTCATGTCTTACAGTGCAAGTGTATCTATCTGTGCAACTGTACACCTATAGTACTGTACTGTATTGTAACATTTAAAAACTTTACAATTTTACACAATCTTTAACATTAAAGTGACTTTTATACACATAATAGTACTGTACAGTACAGTAACTTTACGCACAAGTACTGTATATCATTGTATATAACCAGTGCAGTGATGTCATAATTACATTGGAAAAGTAATTTGATTTCTGATTACTCCTTTAAAAAGTAACTTAGTTACTTAATTGATTGCTTGATTTTAAAAGTATTTTATCAGTTACATTCGTCTGCTCAAAAGCGCAGCCTCAACATAAAATTGACAACCTTTATTTTTTACAATACTTACTTTTTGTTGAAAATGCATTTTGTACAATGTATCTTCTGACATTGAAAGTTGAACTTAAAAACTATTTTCATAAAAAAACATGTTTTTATCAAAACATTAAATAAAGACTGTTTCACTTGAATTAACTTATTTATATATATACATATATAATTGTGTTTATAAAAAAATAAAATACATTCTTTCTCGACTTCACTTAAAATACAAACATGTTTTTACAATATATAAAATAAAGAAAGTCTTTTTTGACCTGACATATTTACTGTAACTGTTAACACTGCAATGGCTGCAACGGAACACTGTACCTGTTGTTCACAGCATTAGAGCAGCAAGGAGTGGTTTAACAAAACAAAACAGTTTATATAATGGTGTATAACACCACTTGTAGGCTGATAGCATGTGTACTTTTGTTACTTTAGCTTAAGTTAATGTTGTGATCTTATGTTATGAGTGAAACAGTGGAGTGGGGTGAGTGAACCAGTGGCTGTACCTATATTTATTTATACAGCATTTATCAATTGCTCTTATCCAGATGGCCTTACAAGTTTAGCCAGTGTCTTCTGCATCAGAATGTAAAGTTGAGTCGAGTGGTCCAGCGGTCTCAAACGCTGCCACTATGAGCGGGAGGTCGCAGGTTTGAACCCCTGCTTATGCAGCTTTAGTGATGGCGCTCTCTCCCCCCATCACTAAAGGGTGATGTCTGCAGCACAGGGCATCTGTGAGCTGATGTATCAGAACCGAGACGCTGCGCTTTTCTTCGAGTGCGCTGTGATGCTACTCGGCAATGCTGCATCAGCAGCAGCTCGAACAGAAGCGGTGGCTGGCCTAGCATTGTCCGGAGGAAGCATGTGTCAGTCTTCACCCTCCTGGTGTGTTGTGGCATCACTAGTGATAGGGGCAGTCCTAATGAGTGGGTTGGGTAATGGCTAAGCAACATTTGGGGAGAAAATGGGGAAAAAATTATAAAAATATGGGGGAAAAAAATATAAAAATTATTTAAATAAAATTATAACAAAAAAGGATGTAAAGTCCAAAAAGAAACATGTAACTTGACATGTAATTCTACATTACTGTAATTACTTACACAAGGTTTGCCGTACTGTAACTGTACTGTAAGTTTTAAAAATAGTTCTATTGTAATAAACCCTTAGTTTTACAGTACTGTAATTTTACACACAGTTTAACATTAATATAATGCCCTATTGCACAAGTTTGTAGGATTGTTTATTTACATGTATCTCTGCTATTGTAATTTTAAACACAGTTTGATGGTTTGTAGTACAGTAACTTTGCAATATACAGTACTAATTCTCTAACTGCACCTGTACCATAACATTACGTACAGTACAGTTCCACATACTCTACAGCACTTTTACATACAGTTCAACATAACCCTGCTACACACACACACACACACACACACTAAAGCCCTAGCCCTAGCTATTTTCTATAAAAGGGCCATATCACATTTTCATCTAGAGTAAACATCCAATCTGTCTCATTTGTTGCTGTTTGATGCAAAAATACCAGTTGGGTAAAGTTAGTTATGTAGAACTGTAACTTTACTTGGATTTCAGAATTACTTTACAGCCCCTTTTTACACAGTTTTGCAGCACTTAAACTAATAACTTTAACATATAGTTATATAGTATTGCACCATTTCAGTTTAAAGATTATGTAACTTTACACACAGTTCAATAGTGCTATGTTCCACCTTTACACAAGATTTTACAGTACTGTAACTTTACACACTGTTCAATAGGGCTCTGTTCCACCTTTACACATGCTTAGCAGTACTGTAACTTTACACCCAGTTCAATTGCACTTTGTTCAACCTTTACACAAGGCTTTGCAGTACTGTAACTTTACACACAGTTTGATAGTACTCTGTTCCACCTTGACACAAAGTTTACAGTACTGTAACTCCACTACCAGTTTGATAGTACATTGTTCCACCTTTACACAAAGATTTACAGTACTGTAACTTTACACACAGTCCGATAGTACTCTGTTTCCTTTTTCATAAGGTTTTAAAGTACTGTAACTTTACACACATTTCAATAGTGCTCTGTTTCACCTTTAAACAAAACTTTACAGTACTGTAACTTTACACACATTTCAATAGTACTCTGTTCCACCTTTAAACAAAGCTTTACAGTACTGTAACTTTACACACATTTCAATAGTACTCTGTTCCACCTTTAAACAAAGCTTTACAGTACTGTAACTTTACAGACAATTTGATAGTTTTCTGTTCTATTCCTACACACGGTTTACAGTACTGTAAATTTACACACTGTTCAATAGTACTCTGTTTCACCTTTACGCAAGGCTTTCCAGAATTGTAACTTTACACACAGTGCAATTGTACTTTGTTCCACCTTTACACATGGTTTTACAGTATGGTAACTTTTCCACTTTTAAGCACAGTTTTACAATACTGTAACTTTACATGCAGTTAAATTGTACTTTGTTTCACCTTTACACAAGGTTTTACAGTACTGTAATGTTACACATAGTTTGTTTATACTCTGTTCCACCTTTACAAAAGGTTTTACAGTACTTGTGTACTTAACATGCAGTTTGATATTACTCTGCCCCACTTTATACATGGTTTTACAGTACTTGTGTACTTTACACACAGTTCCAAAGTACTCTGTTCCACATTTACTGGTTCCACCAGTTTTTAAACAGTTTTGTAGTACCCTGTTCCACATTTACACAAGGCTTTACAATACTGTAACTTTACACACAGTTCAACTGTACTTTGTTCCACTTTTACACAAAGTTTAACAGTACTGTAACTTTACACACAGTTTAATAGTAGTCTGGTCCATCGTTACACAAAGTTTGCAGCACAGAAACTTAATATAATTCTAATTAATATAATATTAGTGTAACGTTTTCACATAGTGTTAGAATGCAATGCAATGCCATTTTACACAAGGTTTACAGTACAGTAACTTCACATATAATTCTATAGAATTGTAATCACACTTACACACAATGGTACCACTTTATTATAAGACTACCTCTATAAAGGGTTTATAAATAGTTTACAATTAGTTTATTAATGGTTACTAAATAGGTTGTAAATGCCTTAAAAATCATTAATAATCAGTTATAACACATACGAAGGGCATGAATGACCTGTTGTTTGCCAAAAAGTGAACCCACAGCAGTCTATATTGTTGCCCTTTCTACATATGTGTTAAAACTGATTATTAATGATTAATGATATTAGGTAGTCTTATTTTGAAGTGGTACCCACACAATTCTAAGAACCCTTACTGCTAAAACTTTACAGACCATTCCACACACATACACATACAAACACACACACCCACACACACACACACACATAGAGTAACAAAGCCCTTGCTATTTTCTATACAAGCGCCATATCACATTTTTTCATCTAGAGTAAACATCCAATCTGTCTCATTTGTCGCTGTTTGCCGCTAAAACGCCAGTGGCGCTAGGATAAACAATATGAATCAAAATAAACTGGAGGAATAAATAGACCCAAATCAGACATCTCTTTGGGCAGCTGCAGACTTGCAGACTCACAAGCAGGGGAGGTTTGTTTGGGCCAAAACCTTCATGGTCCCGGGATGAGTCATGCGGTCTGACTTTTAAACAGAAACGGCATAAAACTGGGATCTAACCGTCTGCTTTAGGAGTTTTGCTTTTAGATGCCTTCGTACTCCGCAAATCTGCGAAAAAACTCACAAATGCGCTCGCTCCAACATTAAAGCATGAAGACAGAGGAGCGTGGGCCGGCAGTCAGGGTGTACACCGAGGCATTCTTTCAGAATGAGGGTCCTCTGGTTTTCACTAAGAGATGACTGATGAATTGACGTGAAAATGGGCTCCTATTACACGCCTCATCCTTTGGGTTTACTTACGAATGAGACAAGGATGGGGGAGGCATTAAATGGCAGCGACTGAAAGCGGGCAGTACACTCACACTCTAATTAAATCAGGAAATGACCATCGTGTCACATGACACTGATTGCCTAGGAAGCATGGTCCTGAATCAGAGTAAGCTAATCCGTTTACTACCAATTCCTTCAGGTTTTGGGGCCTAAAACTCTTAAGGACCTTAGATTAGAGGTTAGATTAGGCTTCATCCCTAATGCTGCTGTCTTCTCCCAGGGTTCAGGTTGAGGTGTGGTTTAAATATAGGCTCATACAGTCTGGTACGGCTGTTTAAAATGATAGTTCAGCCATAAAATCTAATTTCCAGTTTCCGTACGTATGCCAAATTTGCTGCGGTGTCTTTATTATCTCAGTGCTGGAGGTACAAGGCAAATGTTGCTACTGATGGTTGTGTATAGCTTAGTGTTGATAAATACATCGTTAAACCACAATTAGATTGAAATAAAATACATTAAGAGTTTTTTATGTAACATTTGATATTTCTAAACATTTCTCAACTTTTTTAAATTAGCTAAACATTTATGGGCACATATACATTCAAACAGAGATCTCTGAGTTGAATCAACGTATAATAACTTTAATAAGTTTAATCTGTTACCATTGGCAGCTTCTTTTCCATTGGCTTCTGGCACAATCTATTCACATACATTTTGTGTTCCCTAGTTGCTGATACCTTCCATCAGTGTGTGGTGATTTTCCCCGGGCTAGCTTAGGTAAACATGTGATTTTGATGTTTTTATTATGACTAACTCTCTGGCTTCTATGTTGTAGGCTGTAAGAACAAGCATTGTTTTCTGAGCTGCTGTATGGTTACCTCTATGTTCTTTCTTCATTTCATATTTTTATGAGTATTTTAAATCTGTAAATTAGAACTATAACATTGAAAGTAGAATTATTATATTGATATAACAACAAATATATAATCAGTTAAGTCAGTAATCAGTAAACATTACCTAAAAATGTTAAGGCAACTGTTTTTTCCTGAAAAAATATTTAAGCATAATGGAATTAAAATGAAAACTAAGGAAAAAAAACAACATTTAATTTACTTCGAGCTCAGGATACTAAGTACAGTTTATTTGTTGTGCCTTTGAATTAGTATAACACAAATAAATTTAGCAATAACCCTTAAAGTTGTAATAACTTTGATGTTTTAAGTTATGCTAACTTAAGTTTTCATGGCCCATTATTTTACTTTACTTTTTTATCTGAATTTTACTGGAATAATTTTTTATTATGACTTATTACTTTTACTTCTTATATTTTCATACAATTATCTGAACTGTCTACTTCTCACATTTTAAAAATAGCCTCATTACGCATTTGTTATTTCATTTTAGCTTGTCTTAATTCCCGCATGTGATCGTAAAACCCTATCCAGATAAATCTCTCCATCTAAATAGTGAATTTGATTGGGATTGGATGTATGTAGTCTTGTATGAAAATGATCCTTGCAAAGACTCAAGAGACCTTGAGCTAAATGTCCAACTAAGCTTCTTAAATATGTTTACATAGTACTAAAATACATTGATTTTCGCTGAGCATATATTCAGCTGAAACAGGGAACAGCCTAGTGCATCTCAAATTTATCAACATTAACATTTTAATATAACATTTATCGTCTTTTATAGCTTTTAGATAAATGTGTTTTGGGGAAGGGGGTAGTGCACTACAGGCTTCTTCTTACATTATTTTTACTTTTATACTTTAAATAGGTTTGAAAGCAGTACTTTTACACTTTCACTTTTACAGTAAAAAGCTTGGGTTGATGCTTAAACTTCTACAGAAGTATTTTAAACTCTAGTATCTATACTTCCACCTGAGTAATAAATGTGAATAACATTGTGTTAAGCATGTTAGCATCGTAGCATCCCTGTTGAGGTTAGCAGTTAGCGTTGTGACTCGACTGCTCCAATCCTGTGGATCCTCGCTGCTGTTAGCTTTAATGACTTGTTAGCTATGTTAGCATTGTTGCTCCAGTGTAAAGCTAAAGGGGCTAAACTTCAGACAACAAACAAATATTGGTCAAACTAGCGCTTTAATCTCACGTCAGTTGCGAGGTTCGAATAAAAAGAAGGAAAAATTCCAGTATTTTGATTTTCCCTGTTTTCCACTCTTTCATTACACTCAGAGATCATCCAAACACTGCCCTCACAACAGAGTCCGTCCCCACACACACACACACACTTACACACATACCAAAATACCCACACACAGGCGAGCTGTTTATACTGGCAAACGCTGAATGTAAATGTGGGGCATTCCAAACAGTTACTGTGCAAACAGGGTGCGTAATGCCACAGATTGACTCACTGCAGGACAGCTAGCGTAGCGGAGAAGCCTGGCTTTCTCTCCTCTCTCAGGAAAACAACACTCTTTTAAAGTGATAGTTTGACAGATTATGTGCTTGAGATATAGTGTAGAACCTTGGGGGCTCTCTATGCACTTTTCTCCAGCAATAAAGTAGTAATTGGTCAATTTACATGGCCACTTACCCAACCTACTCATTAGGACTCCCCCTATCACTAGTAATGCACCAACACATCAAGAGGGTGAAGACTAGCACATACCCCTTCACCACTTCTTTTCGAACTGATGCAGCATTGCCAAGTAGCATCACAGTGCTCTTGGAGGAAAGTGCAGGGACTCGGTTCCGATACATCAGCTCACATCAGCTCGACATCACCCTTTGGAGTGATGTGGGGAGAAAATGCAATCTACCCACCCAGAGAGAGCAAAGCCAATTGTGTTTTCTCAGGGATCCGGCAGCTAATGGCCAGCTACATAAACGGGATTCGAACAGAACAGCAATCTCCCGGTCATATTGGCAACGCTTTAGCCCACTGGACCACTCTAAAAAGCTTCCGATAAATTTAACTGTAAGTAATTGGCAAAAAAGTTGCCAAAAAGGACTGTACAATTCACTGTGGAGAAACATTACAGCATATTAGTGTAAAATAAGAATAGTAATTTACTGCAAATAAATGACAAAATATTACAGCATTTTTAAAGTAGATTTTGACATAAAAATACTTTATAACACTGTAATAATTCTTGACAATAACCACATGTAATTTAAATGTGCGGGATCTTGAGTGGCCAGTGAAGTACTACAAAAATTATTACTAACATTTTACTGTAAATGAACAGTAAAATAAAAAAATAGCAACTTGCACAACCATTACATAATATATAACTGAATACCCAAAGGAAGATAGTCTCGGTAGGCAAGAGTTCACACTGGTGATAAATTAGAATTAGGGGAATATGCCCATAATGCAAATGAAGGATGTCAAGGGCCAATAGGAAAGATGTACATTTTGTGTAACATAGTAAGAAATGTTAGATGTTTTTAGTGGGTATGAGCTCTTCAATTTAGGTTCTATTTAGTCAGAGTTTGTGTCAGAGTTTAGTTTGTGTCATTTAAATAGCAGCTGTGCTTCTAAATATATCTACACTGATATGGTGATTTTTTGGCATATTGCTATCTTGGCAAGGAAAAACACAGGTGTGCCACTGGCTGAAATCAACCTATGCAGAAGTCAACAGTCAGACGTTCATTGCTATCTTGGCAATGCAGTTGCATACCTAATGTGAGTACACTCCCGCTTGTAATGGAAATGCAGCAGTGCACATACCCATATTGTGTGCCACTTGGCAGCTATGCTAACTTTTACATCAATAATAAACAGAGTATAAAATTAAATAAATTACCTGTTTGCATACATTCACAGCGTGAACAAGCAGGTCAGTTTCCTCTGCTGAGAAGCGTTGGAATTGGCCAGGTAGCTGCACCATTGAGACAGCAATCCATCAATCAAAAACAGTTAAAGCGCACCTGGCTTTCAAAGGGAATAGCAAGTGACACGCTGATTGGTTTATTTCAGATTACACCCAAAACACACCCAAAATTAATTAAGAGAATTATTACTTGCGTTTTGTGTGACGAGCCACACAAGGCATACTTTTCCAGTTGTTACGATAGCAAAGACTATCTGACATGCCCTAAATCAAGCTGTGCGGTGCTAAAGATCTCTGAAACAGCCCAAATTTACGTTAATAAGGTCTTAAAACCAGTGATTCTACCTTTTTTAAATGCACACTCCTGTGTACTATTTTAATAGGACAAAGCTTGCCTTGAAGACACAGATGCTATGCCATCCAAGTATAAACTTTAATTTTTGTTTAGGTTTGAAAGCACTGCATTTCTCATTTATTATTTGGAATTTGGAAAATATTTCATAAGTTTATAGAATAAAACAACTATGTTACTTTTACTGAAACATATATCTATAAATAGTAAAATCAGAGACACTAATAATCTTGAAGTGGTCTCTTAATTTTTCAGGAGCTGTATATCCGGATACTATCCAGATACAAAACACATGTTAATGCAGGTGTAAACAGGCCCGTAGGCTCTGTATATATGGCTGTGTAATAGTGAAGGCCAGGTTGTGCAGCAGGGTAGAAAGGGAGTCACCTGATTTGAGAAGTTTATGGAAAGTTTGATTTGATTCTCAAGAGCTTTTGGATAAACTCCAGGACGAACTGATTTGGTCTCAAACAAACACACACACACACACACACACACACACACACATACACACACGCTACGATGAGTCAGCTTTAAAAAAACAACCAAGCGCATCACAGCGGTCTGGTGTGTGAGGCGTGATCTATTTGAAGCAACGATAGCATGCTAATATAAACATCAATAAAGCGCAGTAGAATAGCCCTCTCAGTCTGTAATATAAACACAAGTCAATCTCGTCCGCTGCTTTAGCACTGGCTCACAGATCATATACAGAGTAAAAGAGACTGACATAGAAAGAAAGAAAGAAAGAAAGAAAGAAAGAAAGAAAGAAAGAAAGATACAGAGATATTTTCTGTTTCCTATTTTAAAGGAGCCGTATCTTAATAAGCCAAACCTTCCTCTTGTTCAAAATAAACTAAAATAAAAAATAAAATAAAAAGAAATCCATTAAGACTAAAGTACTTTCCCCCACCCAGCAATTTTTTTAGTGCTGCCCATTTAGCCTAGAGTGGTTTAGCTCCACCCATTCAGCTGTTTAGTGTTGTCCATTTAGCCTACAGCAGTTTAGCCCCGCCCATTCAGTCTACAGCAGTTTATCTAACCCAGTCTGTCTACAGCAGTTTAGCCCCGCCCATTCAGTCTACAGCAGTTGATCTAACCTATGCATCCTACAGCAGTCAAACCCCATCCAGGATCGCTCCCCGACTATGGAATTCTCTTCCAACTGCAGTTAAGCTATCTCCCACTCTTCCCATATTTAAATCAAATCTTAAAACTCATCTATTCTCTCTTGCTTATGGTCTCTCTTCTGCTTAACATTATGTTTGATCTCACATACTATAGTACTGCTGAGTTGGAGCTCCACTGTAAATGTTGTACCTGTATTGTCTGTGTATTGTATATCTGTATCTTTGTACCAATAATTGTAAGCGTCTTTGGGTTTTAGAAAAGCGCTATATAAAAATAAAGTATTATTATTATTATTATCCATTATATCTACAGCAGTTTATCATCACCCATTCAGTCTACAGCAGCCCAATCAATTTTAAGAAAATAGAAATGCATAAATAAATAAAAGCTATTTAGCTTTTAAAATAAGACAAAATTAAAACAGTAAAATACAAATAAAAAAAATGATGGTGGAGACTCCTCAGGTGAGAAGGTGGAGGCAGGTTGGGGCTGATTTCCTGGAAAAGGCAGGCGGTTCAGAGCAGTGATCTTAATCACGGGACTGTAATGGCATCCTCTGTGCACAGATGGCTCAGTGTGATATAGAGCTCCACACTCAGCTCAGGAACAGCCACTCCTTACAGTCAGCCCTGTCACTGAACACACACCTCCTCCATACACCTCCTCCATACACCTCCAATCACTGCTAAACAGTTAACTAATTAACCTTACTTACTACCTGCAACTGAAAACTATCTGTTAATGTGATTTTTAATACATTTATTTTGTTTCTGTAAAATGATTTGCATAATAAAGGTATCTTTTTAGTTCCACTGATTCAGACAGCAACAATTTCAACAACAACAAACTTGATGAAGATTAATACATTTTACTACATTTAATAAACACAGTCTTAAATTCTTCAAACTCTTTTTCATATTTAAATTTCTTATATCTGTCATCACTGAGCGTGTAATTCTGTGGTAGGGTACCAAAACACTGTAAAACCATTTTTACATTTATATGCACAAAATGAGAAATGGCTGAAATAACAAAAAAGATGCAGAGCTTTCAGACCTCAAACAATGCAAAGAAAAAAAGCTCATATTTAAAAAGTTTTAAGAGTTCAGAAATCAATATTTGGTGGAATAACCCTGGTTTTTAGTCACAGTTTTCATGCATCTCGGCACATTCCCCTCCACCAGTCTTACACACTGCTTTTGGATAACTTTATGCCTTTACTCCTGGTGCAAAAATTCAAGCAGTTCAGCTTGGTGGTTTGATGGCTTGTGATCATCCATCTTCCTCTTGATTATATTCCAGAGGTTTTCAATTCGGTAAAATCAAAGAAAACATCATCATTAAGTGGTCTCTTATTTTTTTCCAGGGCTGCATACTGTACTGCATACTACATCCTGTTGCCAGGAGCCAATAGGAAAAAGTATATATAGCCAAGTTCATCAATAGTTACTAAAGGTTGTATTGGCTCAACAACAAAAAAAATAAAATTTTCACACTGAAGTTCTTTGAACTCATTTAATTGAGTTCTGAGTAGTGCGTTCACCTGACATGCTAATACAAGATCATCTGACTAAAATACAAATCTGATTTAAATGTTTCTGTATACTTTATGAACTACTCTAAATGTTTCAGTATCTACAACAAACCACTCAGTACCTACTATGAATTATTCAGTCTTTACTATAAACTATTTAGCATCAATTATAAATTATTCAGTATCTGATGTTAAATATTCATTTTCTGATATGAAATATTTAGTGTCCAGTATAAATATTTTATTATCTACTTCAATATTTCATTATCCAGTATGAGTTATTCAGTAGCCACCATGGATTGTTCTCCACTATAAATTACTCAGTATATATTATGAACTATTCAGTATCTACTATGACTTTTTTACCATCCAGTATAAATTATTCAGTATGCATTTTTAATTATTCAGTGTCCATATAAATTATTCGCCTTCCAATATAAATTATTCAGTATGTACTTTTGAACTTTTCACCATCCAGTAAAAACTATACTGTATTCAGTATATTTCTTTTCATTTGTACTATACATTTTCTGTGTCCATATGAATTATTCACCATCCAGAATAAATTATTAAGTATCTACTATGCATTTTTCAGTATCTATCCAGTATTCTGTATCCACAATTAATTATTTTTTCTCCACTATGAATCAATTAGCATCCACTATTATATTTAGTATTTATTTAGTATCTACAATTCAGTATGCAATATAAATCATTCACGCAGTCGTCAGCCTGAATTATTCAGTATCTACTGTGAATTATTTAGTGTTTACTATAAACTATTCAGAACTGTACTAGTTGTATGTGTCACTAACAGTAGCAGGCTGCGTGTTATGATTGATGATAGTCTATTATTATTTTTATAATAAAATAAATATTCTAATGATTTTTTAAGAGTGGACTTTGCTGCTGGAGGAGGGAAAATATTTGCTGTTCCTGTAAGGAAACGCACCCCGTTGCCATGGAGCAGATCTGTTTAATTACAAATAGAACAGTAAGCAGTGAAATCAGGCTTTATGGGCCGGCCTCCGAGTCCACGCAGAACCAGCCTGCAGGAAAAGCTGCCTCAGCTCAGCTCTCTATAAACCAGAGGAAACCTGGCACCCTGTGTCTGTGTGTGTATGTGTGTGTGTGTGTGTGTGTGTGTGTGTGTGTGAAGGGTGGAGGAAGGCCCTTGCTGCTCTGTTGGAGCTCACATTCTTAAACATTTGTAATAAAGACTTTATAAGAGTCATTCTTTCCAATCATGTTCTACATTCAGCCTCTCTCTCTCTCTCTCTCTCTCTCTTACACACACACACACACACACGGTACACTGTTTTATTTTTATGTAATTTTTGCATAACTGCCACAGTTTTTCGAGATATCAAAATAATTGCAGATTATTCAGTCTAACTGTGTGTTGTTCTGGGTTTATGCCTTTTGCATAGGCGCACCCGTTCACCTGCTACACTCCTTTTTATCCTTTTTTTTTAATTTGCTCCTGCTCCTTCCATTCACTTCCATTCATTTTCACACATGCCCAAGCCATAGAATTTCTGTATTCTGACATCCACCAAACTGCACATACTCTATCTGTTGTATTTCAGTCCTCGATCCTCCCAAACCATTCTGTGTTTCCATTATGGTCTATTACATCTGTATTTAAAGCAACGGGTGATTGTGGTACATTCACACAGCAGGTAGAAATTACCCATATTCAGTAGTCAGTATATTAAATATGATAAACATGTGTTGTTTGTGCGGCAGTGTGAATAGCAAATATCTGACCAAATCTGACATTTGAAATTACAATTTTGCTATTATAAAGTGTCTATTATGCCACCCTTACCGGACAGTATTCTAAACCAGTTTGTCCCCCAACCACCACATCCGACCACATCACAGTCAACTAACCCCCCAAAATGCATCAGAGGGGAACACTAAAGAAAATGATGAGTGAATTTACTTTTAAAAAGTTTCGCAACTTTCTGCTTTTGCTTTTTTTATAAGAACATTTAATTTCAGATAAATTTAAGTACCTTCAATTCGGTTTCAAAACTTAAATGTTACATAGAGTAAATAAGTGAACTAAACTTCAGTCAGTCCTTTCTTTTAGTAAACTTTACTTCATTTATTTTTACTGAATCAATCCTTTCTTTTATTAAAATTTACTTCATTTATTTTTACAAAATCAATCCTTTCTTTTATTAAACTTTACTTCATTTATTTTTACTGAATCAATCCTTTCTTTTATTAAACTTTACTTCATTTATTTTTACTGAATCAATGCTTTCTTTTATTAAACTTTACTTCATTTATTTTTACTGAATCAATGCTTTCTTTTATTAAACTTTACTTCATTTATTTTTACTGAATCAATCCTTTCTTTTAGTAAACTTTACTTAATTTATGTTTTACTGAATCAATCCTTTCTTTTAGTAAACTTTACCTTATTTATTTTTACTGAATCAATCCTTTCTTTTAGTAAACTTTACTTAATTTCTGCATACAATATTACCTAATTACAATTACTTAATTTATTCAATATTACGCAAATAATTTATGATACATAATATATTATAATTCCTGAAATTCAAATATTTTTAGTTAAAACACATTCAAATATTTACATAATCTCAAAGATTTATTTTGTAACTTCTTACTGTCTCAACACATTAGTATATTAAAAATAACGTATTACATGCCATCCATGGCGTTGATACAGTGTAATATGTTTAATATATTTAATATAATAACTTTTGCATCCATTTATCCACTCTGTGGGAAATGCAACTTAATTCATGTGACTTTTACAGAAACAAAAACCTTGTAGGGAAAATGGACAACAGCAGTGAGTGAGGGTTTTACTGGTACAATAACAAATTCATAAATACTTGCAGTGAAGTCTTCCTTTAAAGAAAAGAAGGAGGTTTGTTGTGCAACTTCTAAAGAAGTGGGCATGGTCAAGTATTTTTTTTTTTTTTTACAGCATCTCAAAAGCATTCTCTTTGATTAGTCCAGCTGCCAGTCACTGGAGCTTCCTGATAGCTCCTGTAAAATGTTAAAGATGAAACTAAAACTGCAAGTGAGGTAAAAGAAATACTTTTAACTATTTGTCCTAGATCTTCAAACTTTAAAACGGGTCAAATTGACCCGGAACATAAAAGGAGGGTTAAAAGACCTCAGCATATTACCTGAGAATCAATACCTGAAACAATAAACAAAGACCTGGCAAGCAAAGCCCCCGTGCGACGTCTTTGACTCCATGTTTTCTCTGCAATTACATCAATCATATTGTTCGCTAAAGCCAAGCGAACATCATCTCCACAGGAATATGTTCAGACCTTTAGTTTCCAACAGGTTTGAACAAAGACTTCAGGCTCTAGCGTAGAGCACGCTAACTTTAGCTAGCTAAAACAATGCAAACTATTGATTCACAGCCCTCAAGAGTTTCATCACCTTCCAAAATTTCCGTTTAACTCTAAACTCTGACTGCATTCATCACCGTTTCCCTCTGACTCACTCTCACATATTTACGTATTTTATGCCTCCGGACAAGCCCAGAGCGCAAATCAAGACTCTGATCTTTCTAAACCAACAAAGAGGGTTTAAACCTGCTGCTCTGAACAAGCGCTTCAAGCCGTGTTGGAGCAACGCTCGCCGGTGCCCGCACCTTCCATCTGGAGCTGAATCAGGTGAACTTGGCAGGAGCTGGAGCTGCTTTCTGCACGACACGCTCAAATCCCTCCACCTAGCAAAGCGCAGCTCTGTAAGCAACTGTCAATCATTTTCACGGTGCCAGGAGTGGAGGAGCGGAAAGGAGGGAATGGTTTTGTTTTTGGAGAAATGCTTAAACGGGTTTAGTCAGAGACACTTTGATCTGGATCCCTCGACGTGAAGATCCTTCGCAGGAAAATCAAAAGCTAGCGAGTGTGTTTTCGCCCGCAGTGGGGATACGTGCTTCATCATGCCACTCGGCCACGGCGGAGCACCTCTGTCTCCAGATCTCGACTGCAGATAGAGCAGACGAGTGAGCGAGTAAAGGGGGGAGAGAGAGAGACTTGCCAAGGCCAATAAATCATTCTTAGATAAATCTAGATCACAGAACTCTTCCTCTCTTCTCTTTTCTCCTGCTGCTCTTATCCAGCGTAACGCTCCGACTGGCCATGGGGGGGGGGGGGGGTGGGGGGGTGAGGAATTATCCCAATAGACCCCCGTTCCAAAACTCCACTCTTCCCTGATCTTTCTCTTCTATCTACTTTTCTTTTCCTCTTCTTTTTATCTCTACTCTACTTCACTGTAAACCCATACTTTGTTTAAACTCAAATGATTTATTAGGTGTGTTTTACATAAAATGGGATATTTCTAAACAATACTCAACTATTTTGAGTTATCAGAACATTTGTGGGCACATATAAACATTCAAACTGAGATCTCTGAGATCTTGAACCAACTTTCAACTTTAGTCTAATGTCATTAACAGCTTCTTTTCCATTGGCGTCTGCCACAATCTATTTGCATACACTCTAAGAAATATAAGTACAGATTTCTACCTAAAAGAGTACAAAGCTTGTCGCTGGGGCTGTACCTTATATTGAGGTACAAAAAAGTACCTTTCAGTGAAAGTCCTTTTTTGTACCCATGGTTTTTGTGCCAGTAAAGATTATAAACATTATCATCAACTAAATATGGCTCAAAAACTTGATGATCTAAAATTGTCTGGCTTTTAAATAAAAGAAATGTGCAATTTAAATATATATTGTTCATTAGTACAGTGATGCAGAATACTGAATGTACCTTTTGGCTGCAGGTTAAATGGTACAAATTTGTCTTTTTTGCTGTTAGAAATGACTTTGTACTTCAGAGGGAACAAATCTGACCCTGTAAAGACCAATATTATACCTTTGAGGGTACAATTATAAAGAGTGTACCTTTGAGTACAAAAAATTACTCATATCATACCTCTGTTTTTTAGAGTTTACTGGGTGTGTCCAACAGTTTCTGACTAACACTCACCATCAGTGTGTAGTGATTCCCCCTGGGCTACCTTACAAATAAATCAACTTCCACTATAGTTGTAGTAAGCGTTAAGAATTAACAAAATTTTGGGATATGAACCACGCCTCAATTTCCCAAGCTCCTCCCCCTGGTCCTATATATAGCTCCCAGGTGCTCCTCACCTTCGTGACTTTCGACCTCACACCCGCCTCCACCCCATCACCACCCTCATCTTCATCACTCATCTAGCTGCCGGGGGGGGTGGGGGTGGGGGGGGGGGGGCTGTTCTGAACTGTACCAAAAGTAACAACATCACAGTTCCCCTCCCCACATCGTGTAGACGGGGTTCATTATTGCAAACTTGATGTTTTAATTGATGCTAACTCAAGTTTTCATTCCCCATTACTTAACCTTTTTAAGGCAACCGGTTTCCTCAATTATTTTAACCCTTGTGTGGTGTTCGGGTCCCGTTTTCATTTTTCATCAAATGATACTTAAAAAAAAAAAATTCTAACTCAAACTCATTGGCATTGGCTCATTTTTTGTGAAAAACATATATCAAAACTCATTTTCGATAAACACACACTGTACACCTCCCCCCCCCCACACACATTTATATTACATACAGTATGTTTGGCCAAGGGCTAATAAACATTGCTTCTTTTGTCAATTTGAAACTAAACAAATTTTCTACTCATATCTTGAGTTTAATTCATTTTCTTTTACATTTTATTAAAAAGAAATGTAACATAAGAAAGGTAAAGGTCAAATATTAACCATGTAAGCTGTAAGCTTTTTTTTCTTTTCTCTTCTCCTTATCTTCTCTTTCATTTTCTATCCTTTTATCTTCTCTTCTTTTTTGTTTCTTCTTCTTCTAGTTTATTCGTTTTCTTTTTTTTACCTGTCTTCTCTCCCCTTCAGCTCTCCTTTCTTCTTTTCTGTTCTACTCTTTTCTCTGATTTAGTTCTTTTCAGCTATCTTTTGCTATCTCTTGTTGGTTCTCTTTTTCCTTTTCATCTTTTCATTCATTGTTTTTTTCTCCTCTTCCCTTTTTTTCTTCACTTCTAATATCACTTATTTTCTTCTCCTGCTTTCCTCCACTGCCCTGTCCCTAAATTACCTGTCCAGCAGCGTCCTCCTCATATGAGGAGGATAGGTGTAGTGATGGATAGAGAGAGGATGGGAGTAGAGATGGATAGAGAGAGGATGGGTGTAGTGACGAATGGAGAGGGTGGTGTTGTCATGTTGTTGTGATGGAGCTGGATGCTGTGGTTTAATTCTGGATGAGCAGAAGTGAAGAGCAGCTCGTGATTCTGAGCACAGAAAGCCGTTAAAGTCACAGCAGGAGTGTTGCTCTGGCTCTGCAGTGCAGGATTTACGGCCTCTGTGTGTGTGTGTGTGTGTGAGTGAGAGAGAGAGAGAGAGAGAAAGAGAGAGAGGGAGAGAGAGAAAGAGAGAGAGAGTGAGAGAGAGTAAAAGAGAGAGAGAGAGTGAGAGAGAGAGAGAGAGAGAGAGTATAAAAGAGAGAGAGAGAGAGAGAGAGAGAGAGAAAGAGCGAGAGAGCAGCACAGCTGTTTGGTTTAGTTTACATGGGTTTGCCTCAGATGCCCTGCAGCCTGGGAATATCCCTCACAGCACCACCTCCTCTCCATTAACACCCATAATAAACAGCTCCCCCTACTGGACCAACACTGACACAGCCTGCAAACAAATACAGATAATGAGAGGGTTCACCTAAGTATATATTTTTTAATTAATTAAGTAATTGAACGATTGTTTTAAAAATCGAATACATAAATAATTATTTTTTATACTAAAGAATTGATTCATTCAAAATTTACCAATTTTTTCGCAAGAGTTTAATTAAACTTGACACTTTTATTAAATATTGAATTTTACATGTGTAATATTTACTGAACAAATAATAATTTAATATCCCAGCAAACAAACCAACAAAGCAACAACCAATATTTTATTTCTAATTTTTCCCATTTTTCTCCCCAATTTACACGGCCAATTACCCAACCCACTCATTAGGACTCCCCCTATCCTCCCCCCAATACTCCCCCAACACACCAGGAAGTCAGCCACTGCTTCTTTTCAAGCTGCTGCTGATGCAGCATTGCCGAGTAGCCAGCGCACTTGGAGGAAACGCAGTGACTCTGGGTACATCAGCTCACAGACGCCCTGTGCTGTGGACATCACCCTAGGAGTGATGTGGGGAGAGAGCGCCAACTACCCCTCCGGAGTGTGCATGGCCAATTGCTCACTCTGAGCGCCGGCAGCTTGATGGCAAAACTGCATGAGCGGGGGTTTGAACCGGCAACCTCCTGCTTATAGTGGCAGTGCTTTAGACCGCTGCGCCAAAGCTGGGGAACAATAGTCTGCTTTGCCGTGGGAAGAAGAAAAAATGGAGGGAAGAAGGGGGAAGAAGGGAAAAGGAAAGAAAGCGAGAAAAAGAAAAGTTAACCATCGAGCAAAAACTGAAAAATGAAATGGTTCTGCCTCTTTTAAAGAACTGCAGTGTTTATTTCGTTGAATATGTTTCTTTTTATATTATTATTGTCATTTTCTGAGCTAAAGGGAAGATCGGGGCAGATACAAAGGTCGCGAGTTCAAATCCCGGTGTGCTATCAAAGAACAGCAGCTTAGATTTTAAATGTACCTAAAATCTACTGAAATTTAGAGGCATTTAAACACGTTTTTCTATACACTAATCTTAATTTACTGTTAATCTCTAAATTATGTGAAAAAAAAATACATTTTATGTACTATAAAAGGCTTATCAGAAATTGTTACATAGTATAATATGTATACCACAGTGTTCTATATATTATAACAGGTATACCAAAATATTTTACATAGTATAAAATGTATACCACAATATTGTAGATACCAGAATATTTTATATACTATTAAAGGTATACCACAATATTTTATACAGTATTAAAGTTATATCACAATATTTTATATAGTATAACAGGTTTACCACTATATTTTATATAGTATAACAAGTGTACCACTATATTTTATATAGTATAACAGATACCACAATATTTTATATAGTATAACAGATGCCACAATATTTTATATAGTATTAAAGGTATACCACACAATTTTATATAGTATTAAAGGTATATCTCAATATTTTATATAGTATGACAGGTATACCAGCATTTATTTTACATAGTAAAACAGGTATACCACAATATTTTACAAAGTATAACACGTGTACCACTATATTTTATATACTATAACAGATGCCACAATATTTATATAGTAAAAAAGATGCCACAATATTTTACATAGTATAACAGACGCCACAAAATTTTATATAGTGTAACAGGTGTACCACTATATTTTATATAGTATAACAGACGCCACAATAATTTAATATAGTATAACAGGTGTACCACTATATTTTATACAGTATAACAGATACCATAATATTTTATATAGTGTAACAGGTGTACCACTATATTTTATATAGTATAACAGACGCCACAATATTTTATATAGTGTAACAGGTGTACCACTATATTTTATATAGTATAACAGACGCCACAATAATTTAATATAGTATAACAGGTGTACCACTATATTTTATATAGTATAACAGATACCATAATATTTTATATAGTGTAACAGGTGTACCACTATATTTTATATAGTATAACAGGTGAACCACTATATTTTATATAGTATAACAGGTGTACCACTATATTTTATACAGTATAACAGAGGCCACAATATTTTATATAGTATAACAGGTTTACCACTATATTTTATACAGTATAACAGAAGCCACAATATTTTATATAGTATAACAGGTGTACCACTATATTTTATATAGTATAACAGGTGTACCACTATATTTTATACAGTATAACAGAGGCCACAATATTTTATATAGTATTAAAGGTATATCTCAATATTTTATATATTATAACAGGTATACCAGCATTTATTTTACATAGTATAACACATGTACCACTATATTTTATATAGTATAACAGATGCCACAATATATATATAGTAAAAAAGATGCCACAATATTTTACATAGTATAACAGGTGTACCTCTATATTTTATATAGTATAACAGATACCACAATATTTTATATAGTATAACAGACGCCACAATATTTAATATACTTGAAGGTGGTTTTTATAATATGTATTTTTTTACTAACCAGACTTAAATTATGAATTGAATTTCAAAGGAATTCGTTTGAATTCACACTCAAAATCAAAGAGTGTAATTTTTTAAAGAGTGTATCTCTTTAAGCCACGCTTTAAGGTGGCGAGGATTTTGATTGGTCAGAAATGGAAGGCCCGCGGTGGAGAAACATTTAATTGGTTAAAAATGGACAGAGCATCGGGCAAGCGCTGCGATTTGATTGGCAAGAAATGGAGACATGCCAGGGGTTTTGATTGGTAAGAAATGGACGGGATAACCGAGGAGTAGATTTCATTGGTAAGAAATGGACGCTGTGCCGTGAGCTGATTGGAGAGAAATGGAAGCGGCGTTGGAAGAAGAGTGACACGATTGGCGTGCTGAAAGCCGGCGCTTGTGTTCCAGGTAGGACCACTCTGCACTCGGTGTTTGATAGAAACGATTATACTTAAAGATGTCTAAAGATGTCTACCCCCAATGGATGGATGTTTATGTATCTTCCCTTTTCTTTTCATCTGTCTTCTCTCTTCTACTACTTTCTCAATTTCTGTTCTCCTTTCTTCTCTCCTCTGATTTCTTCTTTTTCTCTTTTTGTCTTCATCTGTTTTCTCTATTCCATTTATCTGTGTTTCCTTTCTCTTCTCTTGACTTCTCTTCATATTTATTCTTTTCCCTTTTTCTATCTCCTGTCCTTTTCTTTCTTCTTTTCTGTTTTGTATTTCTTCATTGCTTAATATTTTTAATCTGAATAGTTTTATATTGTTTTAACTTTATGTATTCGTTTGGCTGCACTGTAAATGAGGGTCACTCTGAATGTACTCCAAGTTTATATAAAGGTTGTCCTGGACTGACCCTGTGCTCTCTCCAACTCTGTTTTTCTCCTGAATGGGAGTACTGGGCGTTCCACCATCTAATTAAGCGAGAGATGAAAGAGTGTAGTCTGGATGGTTGAGGTAGCGATTTGCTCCTGTTCTGTGGAAATAGTCTGAAGTTGGAGATCTGATTCTCTAAGAGAGTCTGGGAGTGATTTCCACAACCTGCTGTAGAAACACAGATCACTGCAGCTGCTGTAACACAGGGGTTTCTAATGAGGTTGACATAGAGTGAAGGGACAAGGTGGTGTCTGTGTTTCTAATAAATGAGTGGAGGCACAGGGTGGTGTATGTGTTTATGAGATACACCTACAGTACACCACATTGTGCTTCCATTCTCTGGCCACTTTATTAGAAACACCTACACCAGCTTGTGATTCGTCACTGGCTATTTTATTGGAAACATCAACAGGACCTTGGGCTTTCTACACCACCTACAACTACACCACCTTGCCAATAATTTGGCCAGTCAGTGAGAGCACAAGGTAGTATATGTGTTTATAATGAAGTGGTCAATGATGAAGCATGAGATGATGTGGGTGTTTCAAGTAAACTGGACATAGAGTGAAAAGACAAAAACAAAAATATCTCATCCAACCACAATCAATTTCACTGTATCTTTAAGGGCTATGTCATTTTTATGCAAAAACAAAAAAACAAACACAATTTTTTTTTATGGCCATGCCATTAATACTCTAATCATTTACCACACGTTAGTGTTAGCTGGTGATCAATGGCAAAACCCAAACAAGCTAAATCATGCTTCACAACGACAGAGGCACAAAACTCATTATAGAAAAGTACTAGCATCTCCCTCATCTACTGTCTTGACACTGACAGCAGGTACAGATCCCTCCCTCAGACGAAGTCTGCTGAGTAATCTTGCTGTGTACTGTCTAAGGTTGTCAACCAAAATGAGCAAAATGGTGTTTCTTCAGCTGATCTTGTAGGTGGGGCTCTGGTGGGGGTTTAGACAAGATGGTGTAGGAGTTTTAATAAAGTGATAAGTAAGTGCAAGCACAGGGTACTGTAGATGTTTCCAATGAAATGGCCAGTAATGAAACACAAGGTGGTGTAGGTGTTTCTAAAAAGTGTCGATAGAGTTTAAGCACAATGCGGTGGTGGTGTTTCTAGGAAAGTGGCCAGTGATGAAGCAAAATATGTGTTTCTAATAAAGTGACCAGTGATTAGGCAATCTAAGCAATATGTACTGGAGGAACACACTCTCTCTCTCTCTCTCTCTCTCTCTCATTCTCTCGGTGACTGACACACACACACTATTTGAATCATAAAAGCTTCTAAACCTGATCTATTTGTTTCTGTAATTTGGGGCAGATGTTAATGTAACCTTTAAAAGCCACTCCAGATTTTAGACTGTTTGTATCTTTGTGTGTATGAGAGAGAGAGAGAGAGAATGAGAGAGAGTGTGTATGTGTGTGAGGTAGGTCTTTGAGTAAACTTTACCTTTTTGCATTTACTTATGGCTTTTTCCATTACTCTCTCTCTCTCTCTGCTGAAATAGTGGGATTATTAGCGGCGGATTTGAAAGAGTGAGCGGAGGAGTGAGTTATAGTTGCTGTCAGAGAGTACAAGAGAGAGGGAGAGAAAGAGAGAGAGAGAGAAAGAGGGGTCGGAGGGTTTGTACTGTAGTTCTGCCAGTCGTGGGATTGGATCATACCTCAGGAATGATTTGTTTTGCTCTGGTTCCTCCGTCGAGCCGTCGCCTCATAGAGGCCTGGGGTTCACTACATGGCCAAAAGTATACGGACACCCACACCTCCAGTGTTGCTCCTGAGAGCAAGGCTATTAGCCAGGGTGTTGACCTCTTGTACTGCACTGTCTACTCCTCTGAGGGTCTCCCTAAGGATTAATTCTACCACTCCAACTCATCCCAAAAGGTTGTGAGGTAACACTTTAGAATACTGTTCCATAGTTAATAGGTAACTAAGCAAGAACTAAGCAGGAACTGAGCAGTAACTAATTAATAGTGTTGCATTAACACCTAAATATGTTTTATTAACTACAGAAAGTACTGAGTAATTTCTGTGTAGATAGTAGGGAGGCAACGGTACAGTGTGGCCACGGTTAGGTTCATATCGCGGTTCTTGGTCCACGGTATCGGTTCTGTTTCAATATATATCAATATTATCTCGCTCCATCATGCAGCACTTTTTTAGCCCTTTTTATAAGCTGATGGCACCTCTTCAAATTTCCTTTTTATCTGTTTCGCGCTCACTGGTCATGATCACGCTTCTGAGAAAGTTTTGTTTAATTATCCCTTAAATCTTTAGCGTCTGCCTTCAGAGTGCTGATTCGCTGAAATTCAGATTGATTGCTACATGAAATTCTGATTGATTGCTACATGGTTGTGGAGAGATACAAAATAGATTATTTCTAAGTTTACAGATTTGGAATGTTATAGAAAATAAAACTTTTATACTTTTAACTATTTATTAGCATCTAATACTGAGTTGTTGATTTCACTGAACTGTAGAGTCCTCAGTCTTCTGGTGTTTCTCAGTGTTGAATTAATCCAGACGAATCCAGATGATTTCAGCAGAATCACTTTTATTAGATGAAGGTTTTCAGGGATTCTGCGATGTCATTTAAAAAGAGTTCATTGCCAGAAGGAGACCGGTGAACCTTGTCTCTGAGGAACAGTCGAGGGTTGTGGAACAGGATATCTGGGTGATGAATAACACCCCCCTCCACTCCCAAGATGAAATCGGCCATCTCGCGGTTCACCCATTTCCGGGCCACGTCGATCCTCTTGGGGTGAATGGTGGACCTCCACTGACGTCGGGGGGTGATCTCCGACAGCATGATCTTCATGTGTGGGAAACGACGGTGGAGATCACACAGATCCGCCTTCATCTGTGCGCTGAGATGAACGGCGTTCATTCCTCCAAGGTCGTTCCCGCCACAGTGAATGATCAGCACGTCCGGAGCCGCTCTTCCTCGTAGAGACTGGTTAAAGTACGGGACGAGACCCTGCCACCTCAGTCCTCCCCAGCCGAACCAGCTGACCTCAGCCTGCACGCCCAGGTCACCTCCCAGTGAGCTCCTCGCTATCTCCTCCCCACGGCGAATATAGCTGTCCCCTATGATCCATACCGTGGGAAGAGCTGTAAGAAGAAAACAATAAAAAGAATATTAAATAATTTTATTACAATCACAGCATTTAAATATATACTTAAATATAGTAACGTTATAATTAAACAGTTAAAGAAGTACTGCAATACAACAAGTGTAGTCTGCCAGAATTAGCTAAGCGGTTGCTAGGTGATATTTAATAATAATGTTAGTCTTAAAGAAACGGAAGCTTAACCAAACATGGAAACCAAATTCCTGAATTCTGCCCCATAACGCACCTCTCTCTAGCTGGATTCGAGCCTTTTTCATAACTGGAGCTTCATCCTCTAGTGTCTCCTCCAGCTTCCTCTTAGCACAGGTTCCGCTGGCGCTAACGACAGTATCTGCAGCATATCAGTGACATTAGAAACAGGTTAGAAACAGAACTGTATTAAAATCAACATTTAAACTGATGTGAGAACATTTGATTTGTTTGTGTTTAAGAAAAATTAAACATGCTAACCAAACTGAAATCTGTCCCATAACGCACCTCTCTCCAGTGGAAGCCTGGCCTGTTTCAGTGCAGGAGCGTCCCCATGTCCGTCCATTAACAGGTGTGTACGTTTCTCTCTCCTGCTGGGGTGGTTGGTCTTCCCGTACTGGAAGTTCTCCCAGCTCTGCCGGTTGATCTTCACCGGCCGCTGAACCGCCGTCTTTACCGAGTTCAGTAAAGACATATTGCTAAAGCTGCTCGTCCTCAGTAACTGCAAGATTCCCTCCGAAGTCCTGATACTGCGTCTCCCAGCTCCAGCCTGAACTCGAACTGACGGAACTCCTGCCTATATATGCTCAGGTGTGTGATGTCACAGCTGTGATGTCAGTGGAATCTCTTCTGCAGTAACCATGGTGACCACCAGGCTAGCAAGCTAGCTAGTGCCACTAATTCCACTGCTTACCTGTTAATTTAAGTCTTCATGGCTTTGCCTCCCTTTATTTTAGTGATAGGATTGTTAGGTATCTTTCAGCTAGGTTTTCCAGCTTATTTAACCCCCAGATCGGACGAGGACACTTTGTGTGCTCTTAAACAGCTTTAGGATGTGTTTTAGCTAATGTTAGGTAAGTTAGCTAGGTTTTATGTGTGTTAGTTAGCGTTAGCTAGCTAAGTTAGCTAGGATATATGTGTGTTAGCTAGTTAAGTTAGCTAGGTTATATGTATGTTAGCTAGCCAAGTTAACTAGGATATATATGTGTATTAGAATTAGTTAGCTAAGTTAGCTAGGTTATGTGTGTTAGCTAGCGTTAGCTAGCTAAGTTAGCTAGGATATATGTGTGTTAGTTAGTTAAGTTAGCTAGGTTATATGTATGTTAGCTAGCCAAGTTAACTAGGATATATATGTGTATTAGAATTAGTTAGCTAGGTTATGTGTGTTAGCTAGCTAAGTTAGCTAGGTTATATGTGTGTTAGCTAGCTAAGTTAGCTAGGTTATATATGTGTATTAGAATTAGTTAGCTAGGTTATATGTGTTTTAGCTAGCTAAGTTAGCTAGGTTATATATGTGTTTTAGAATTAGTTAGCTAAGTTAGCAAGGTTATATGTGTGTTAGCTAGCTAAGTTAGCTAGGTTATATGTGTGTTAGCTAGCTAAGTTAGCTAGGTTATATATGTGTTTTAGAATTAGTTAGCTAAGTTAGCAAGGTTATATGTGTGTTAGCTAGCTAAGTTAGCTAGGTTATATGTGTGTTAGCTAGCTAAGTTAGCTAGGTTATATGTGTGTTAGCTAGCTAAGTTAGCTAGGTTATATGTGTGTTAGCTAGCTAAGTTAGCTAGGTTATATATGTGTATTAGAATTAGTTAGCTAGGTTATATGTGTTTTAGCTAGCTAAGTTAGCTAGGTTATATATGTGTTTTAGAATTTGTTAGCTAAGTTAGCAAGGTTATATGTGTGTTAGCTAGCTAAGTTAGCTAGGTTATATGTTTTAGAATTAGTTAGCTGAGGGTGGAGTCAGCAAAACTAAAGGGGGTTTAGTTACCCTTTAAAATGTATTTTACTTAGATCTATTAAACTATTAAACTGTAAACACTTAAACTCCCTCTCTGTGTCTTCTGCTTTGTTTGGGCTAAACAGGCTGCTAGCATGCCCCGCTGGGTTCGTCAGCAGTTAGCTGCGCTGTTTGCTAAGCGTTCGTAGGCAGTTGTTTCTGTCCACATTACTTAATGTTGATGATGTTATTTTCATAGTTTACACAATCCTTTTCCAACTGACTTAGCAATTACCCGTCCTGCCAGCACTGAAATTATAACTGGCATCTTTGAACTTTTTGGATGCTAGCAACATCAATGAGCGCAGGCTAGGAGGCCCACATGTGGTTTGAGTTTTCAGAGTTTTCAGAGGATCTGAGGCTCAGGTCTTACAAAGCCCTCTTCAGTCAGCGCTGAGAAAGAACGGGAGAGAGGGGGAGGGAGTGTGTGTGTGTGTGTTTTCATTCAGACAGTAAGGGCAGTTGTAATCATCATGTCTACATGAATAAATGCATTTTAAAGACGTCTGTCATTTTCTTCTAGATAATAAAATAATAACAGGCTGATTTTAGACAGATTTTTTTTCCCTCTCATGATGAACACAGTGTACACCAAAGCAGAATAGTATATAACATTTTCAAGCATAACATTATGACCACTTTGTTGTTCATTCTACACTCTCATTCTCGTTCATTTTCGAGGCTGTGGGGTAAGGAAGTAGCACTGGACCGCTGGGTACAAGCAATGGCTCCTCATTGCTGCATTCCTAAATGCACTTCTTCAAAAAGAAGGAAATCTTATAAAAGGTCAAACCTTCCATACTTTCCCCAAAAATCCCGTACTGCGCAGTGAATAGATTGACAAAATAAGTACAGATTTCCATTTCAACTTAAGATGTATGTTACTGTGCTAGCTAGCTAGCCAGCTGAGGCTAACTATATTAATATTACCCATTTTAAAAGTCAAATTTAATGCTTTTTAAAACCTTTTTAAGACCTCAGTAAATATAATTTAAGACCCAAAATGTAGTCAAAATTCTTTTAGTTCCCTCCCTAGTAATGTTAGCTAACTTTCCGCTAACGTTAGTATGTAAGCTAACTCGCCGCTAATGTTAGCTAGCTCTCTGCTAACCTTAGTATTATCCCTGGTAACATTAGCTAGCTCACTTAAGCTAGCTAAAGTTAGAATGTTAGCTAGCTCACGATGATGTTAGTATGTTAGCTAGCTCAACGCTTAAGTTAGTATGTTAGCAAAGAATTTTAGTATGTTAGCTAGCTCACTGCTAATGTTAGTATGTTAGCTAGCTCACTGCTAATGTTAGTAAGTTAGCTAGCTCACTGCTAATGTTAGTATGTGAGCTAGCTCGCTGCTAAAGTTAGTATGCTAGCTAGCTCGCTGCTAATGTTAGTATGTGAGCTAGCTTGCTAGCTAAAGTTAGTATGTTAGCTAAGTTGCCACTAAAGTTAGTATGTTAGCTAGCTCGCCACTAATGTGAGAATGTTAGCTAGCTCGCCAGTAAAGTTAATATGTTTGCTACGTTGCCACTAAAGTTAGTATGTTAGCTAGCTCGCCACTAATGTTAGAATGTTAGCTAGCTCGCCGGTAAAGTTAATATGTTAGCTAGCTTGCCGCTAAAGTTTGTTAGCTACGCCGACATTAATGTTAGCTAGCTCTCCGTTAATCTTAGTTTTCTCCCCAGATTAGATGTTTACGATAGGTCACTGTGTTTTCCCACTGGCATAAAATGCACCATCTGTAAAGGTAATACTTAAAGCAAAGTTACAGTAAATTTACAACAATTCCAGACCTTAATTTAAGACATTTTAAGACTTTTTAAGGATCCAAAGGAACCCTGCTTTAGAGTAGCCAGCTTGGCTAACTAGTTAATATCCTACCATGGATAGCCTGGTCTTACAAGAGTGTACAATTGTATGCTTAGCTGGACTGTTTTTGATATTTAATGGTTGTGTTAAAATAAATTTTATGTCTGATTTGATATTATAGATTAACGTGGACACAAAAGTAAGTTCAGAACTCTTTACAAAAGAGTGTTTCTTTAGGTTAAAATGTGAAAGTTGAAGAAGAATGCTGTGCCCACGTTATTTGCCTGGACTGGACTGGACAGTTCAGTGAAGCCTGTAAGGAGGACTGTAGTTAGACAAATTTTTACAGTCCCTAGGTTAGTAAGTAACTAACTATTGAGCAAGCTAGCTAACACATGAGTTTTCAATACAGCAAACAAAGGCAATTACCCAGATACCAACTAAAATGCTGTGCACATAAACCTTAATCCAGTTACTGTAGTCTTTTAGTAAAACAGTCGGGGAATCTTGTACTTATTTTCGGTCCATTTTACGACTGCTTTTACCGTTAATTCAGGGGGGTGTGCGAGGTTAGTTGTCCACACTGGCGGTGCCATTTAAACTAGTGGATATTAGAGGTGCAGGGCCAGTATTGCCAGTATCGATACCGATACTTTTTATTATTTAAGCTTCATAGACCCAAAGGATCCATAAGACAGAGAAATATTGTACATGAAAACAAAATAGGATGGGGTGACACAATGCAGCACTACTCTTACAGACAGTAGACTGATAAATCTGAGTGTGCAGGAGAAAAAATGCTTGAGTATTGATCTTTTTACACAATTTTTTTACACATTGTTGGGATCGATATTATCGATATTCGGATATTTTGCTGGCTCCCTCACTGCCTTGGTTTAGGAGCATACTCCCCAGCCTTGCTGGGTGTCTGTTTCTCTGCATACTTTATTATCCTTCTTTCACCCTGTTCCTCAATGATCAGGACCCCACAGGACCACCACAGAGCAGGTATTATGTGGGTGGTTGGTGATTCTTAATATTGAAGTGTGACACTGTCGTGGTGGTGTGTTAGTGTGTTTTAATACCTCAGACACAGCAGTGCTGCTGGAGTTTTTAAACACCAGTGTTCACTCACTCATTCATCTTCTAATCCTTTATCAGTGGTCGCAAACTCACAGGACATTGGTTGCAGGGTGCTTCTCACAAGACAATGCCCACAGGATGCTGTGCACGTACTATTCTTAGTCCAGCAGTAACATTGAGGTGTTTAAAACCTCCAGCAGCAATACCAGCACAACACACATTTACACACCACCACCACCATATTTGAGGGTACAGTGTACATAGGGCCAACAGGAAGAAAAGAGCCTGTGCATTTTAATGTACACACCAGTGTAAAACATGGGTGTGTGCTGGCACCAGTGCTCCTCAGAATTTCCCTCCTATGTGTCACAAAGCTTCTCCATGAGTTGAAAGACACTAGTGGTATTACTGTTGACTTCAGGCTGGATGGAAATTTTTTCTTGCATATTTGAAGATTCCAGGCAACCACTGAGGTCTCAGCTTGAGTTTCAGTATATGCTGATGACTGTGCACTCCTGGCTCAAACCCCAAAAGACCTTCAAACCATCCTCTCTGCTGCAGTGAAGACCTACAGCAGACTGAGACTGTCAATCAACTTCACTAAAAGCTTCAAGGATTCTTCAAACGAAATTAAGTTTGAAAGTGTTGCACAAAGCTAAATGCACTTTTGTCAGTCCTGTTACCAAAACTCATTTGACATTTAAAAAGCATGCTTAAAACAAGTCCTCTAATTCCTTTAATTTTCTGTCAAGAAAGTGTTTGTTTTAAAGAAATGGTTGATATATACAGGGGTACAGTGGTTGGACAATAAAACTAAAACACCTGTCATTTTAGTGTGGGAGGTTTCATGGCTAAATTGGAGCAGCCTGGTGGCCAAACTTCATTAATTGCACATTATTGCACCAGTAAGAGCAGAGTGTGAAGGTTCAATTAGCAGGGTAAGAGCACAGTTTTGCTCAAAATATTGCAATGCACACAACATTATGGGTGACATACCAGAGTTCAAAAGAGGACAAATTGTGCACGTCTTGCTGCATCTGTGACCAAGACAGCAAGTCTTTGTGATGCATCAAGAGCCACGGTATCCAGGGTAATGTCAGCATACCACCAAGAAGGACGAACCACATCCAACAGGATTAACTGTGGACGCAAGAGGAAGCTGTCTGAAAGGGAATTTCGGGTGCTAACCCGGATTGTATCCAAAAAACATAAAACCACGGCTGCCCAAATCACGGAAGAATTCAATGTGCACCTCAACACTCCTGTTTCCACCAGTTTCAGTTTTATTGTCCAACTCCTGTATTTATCAAGTGTTGAGTCTATAACTTTAGCTTAGCTTAGCTTAGCTACTTAGCTCATCTAAAGAGATTATCACCCGCTGCTAATGCTAACATTATTTGTCATAACATTGCTAGTAGCATAACTAACTAATGTTAACCTATCTAGCTAATCTATATTTAAAAAAAACAAAATAACATAAAAAAGATTACAATAAAAAAAAAATCAACCAACTACAAAAAAAAACAAGTAAATTATCCCCCAAACAAAGAAAAACAAGCAAAAAGATTACATAAAAAACAACCACAAAAAACGAAAATACAAAAACAACCTCCCCAAAAATAAATACAATCTTAAAACAATTATTAAATGTTAAAAAACAGACTATGTTAAAAAAAACGTCGCTCAAAAAATCTAAAAATTCTCCCACCAATAAAATTAAATAAAAAACAACCACATACAAATAAGAATTATAAAAAGAAAAAACAACAAAAATATTGCATAAAAAACAACCAAAAAACTAATAAAAAACATAAAACTAACCTCACCCCTCCAAAAATCCACAAATCCACGGAAAAAATTAAATAATAAAAAGCGCAAAAAACAACAAAAAATATTAATATAAAAAAAACAACCACAAAAAATAATTAAATTTTTAAAAATGAAAATAATTCATTTTTTACAGTGTTCATTTATGTATTAAAATAAGTAAAATTAACACTGTGGTTTCATTCTATAAATCACAGTTTTATTTTTGGAATTTGGGAGGAATGTTGTCAGTGGTTTATATACGGTGGCCGAGAAAGCCCAACGCAGTGCAAATTGAAAAGCGCTGCAAAAGCACAAAACACATCCATCAAAATTACAACACAGGCGCAGCAACTAGAAAAACGCGCTGCAAAAAGAAAAACGCGCTGCAAATACAACCACAACACAACGGAAGTGAGTCACAACACAACGGAATTTTCCCGGGGGACCATAAAAGATGCTGTACCAGCTGTATACAAAGGACAATAAGTGGCAAACAAGCTTCTGAAAAGTAAGTTATGTTTATTACCTGTGATTACCACGGTTGTGTGCATATTATTAAAAGTTCTGCTTCACAAAACGCCTTGTTTACCACTTATTGTCCTTTGTACACATAGTGAAGTCCGAGACGTTACTGAAGACGCAGCTTAGCTGGTACAGTATCTTTTAAGGTCCCCCGGGAAAATTCCGTTGTGTTGTGGTTCTATTTGCAGCGCGTTTTTCTATTTGCAGCGCGTTTTACTATTTGCTGCGCCTGTGTTGTAATTTTGATGGATGTGTTTTGTGCTTTTGCAGCGCTTTTCAATTTGCACTGCGTTGGGCTTTCTCGGCCACCGTATTTATAGAAGAAAACAACAAATGTTCATTGTACTTAAATTTATGCATATAAATAACAAAATCAGAGAAACTGATCATTTTGAAGAGGTCTCTTACATGAACTAATAAACAAAGACCTTCAAATTTCCTTTTATTCCTTCAAAAGCGGAACTGTATAAAATAAGCTCTTCTGATGTTACAACTACAGTTACAGCTTCCCCTTCTGGCCTTTACCTGGACCTGCAGGTCATTCATCATCTCTCTTTTCTTTCCTCATTTTTCCCTTCCTCGCCACTAATTTCTCTCTCTCTTTATCTCTCTCTCTCTATCTCTCTCTCTGATGTGAGGAACGGTGTGTGCCCTGTAATCCAGTGGAGACCTTCCAAAATATTCAAGCTTATCGGATGAAGACTGCGGTTTCAGGGCTGAAAACACACACACACACACACACACACACACACAAGAGCAAGGCAGGGGTTTGTTTTCCTCTCTGTGGTTCTGTGGAAAAGAGAAACTATGTGAATGATGATATTTTTCATGTTTTCTCTCTTGGTTTTTCAGAACTGGAAAAAAGAGAATAATGGTACTGTAATTATGACAAAGGTCTCTCTCTCTCTCTCTCTCTCTCTCTCACACACACACACAAACACACACACACACTAGACATCCCACTTCTCCAGAGCTGTCTGTGATTCTACTGATTCTACAGCGTCTCACTGACGCTCACAATCCCTACACAATTATTATCACCAGACTGTAAAATAAATAAATACACTTCAGATTCATACTAGATTGTAAGTATGATAATTTAGAATTGTCATTGTGAACTTGGGTATAATCCACACGTACTACAAATATTGGAATAGGTCAAAATCACTCTCACATGAAGAGATCTCATCAGCGCTATTCTTAACAGTTTCAGTCCCTTTCAGAATGAGTCGTTTAAGGGCTCTGTCACTTTTATGCAAATTGGCTGCTGTCGGCCATGCCTCATGTTTACACTGGTTAGCGTTTGCTTGTGCTAAATTGCAAAACAAGAATAAGCTAGTGTATGCTTAACTGTGACAGAAGCACACAACTTATAATCTGAAAGTATTTATTTTCCTTATCGCTAACTTGCCATGAACAATAGGTACAGATCCCTCCCTCAAACGAAGTACAGTGCTGGCAAAACCAGCAGACCGAAATGGTGTTTCCTCAGCTGATCTAGTGGTTGGGGTTCTGGTGTGGATTAATGGGCGAGGGGTGGTGGCGCTAGGGCTGTTCTGAGCACTTTCCTTATTGTGACATCACAATAAGGCAACCATCAAAACCGCATATATAGCTCTGAAAAAAAAAATCATCAGTTTCTGATTTTAATATTTATAGGTATATGTTTGAGTCAAATTAACATTTGTTGTTTTATTCTGTAAACTACGGACATTTCGTCCAAATTCTGAATAAAAATATTGTCATTTAGAGCATTTATTAGCAGAAAATGAGAAATGACTGAAATAACAAAAAAAAAAGATCTTTCAGACCTCAAATAATGCAAAGAAAACAAGTTCATATTCATAAAGTTTTAAGATTTCAGAAATCAATATTTGGTGAAATAATTCTGTTTTTTAATCACAGTTTTCATGCATCCTGGCATCATGTTCTCCTCCACCAGTCTTACACACTGCTTTTGGATAACTTTATGCCTTTACTCCTGGTGCAAAAAATTCAAGCAGTTCAGTTTGGTTTGATGGATTGTGACCCTTCATCTTCTTCTTGATTATATTCCAGAGATTTTCAATTTGCTAAAATAAAAAATCTCATTATTTTTAGGTGGTCTCTTATTTTTTCCAGAGCTGTGGATCATATGATTCCTGACTCCAAACTCTTTCAGCAAAATCACATACAATGGATGGGTGGAAGATGCAAGCATCCATAAAGTTTGTTTTGCATAATATGCCCTCTTTAAGTGTTCTGAAAAGGAAAAGCAACATTGCAAAGTAGTAAATATTATATAATATAAGAGCTAAATATATGTCCCAACTATTTTTGTTATTTGTGCTGCAGGCCTTAAATGCAGAAATGGATGTATAGTAATAAATAAAATATCTTGGGTTCCTTCTGTGTTCAATCAAATGTAATATAAGAAACACTCTGCTTTTCTGACTTCTGACTTATTACTATTATTATTATAACTACGAATATTATTACTGCAGATTCATACTGGGTTTAACACTCCACAGTGACATCACTGTCAAAATCTGCAATGCACACATCACATATTTATTGTGGGTTATGAACTATCTACAATTGTTATTAACTCTAAATGTAAATCCACACTGTATTAATCTTCTCACAGCAGTAGTTATAATGAAGTGATCAGTAGTCTGTAGAGTGAGGTAGGAGCTGATCTGTTTCAGTGCGGCTCCTGCAGGGCTGTAAACTCACTCTGAGTGTGTGGGGTTGTTGGGTTTATGAGCGGCTCAGCTCTGCAGGATGTTGGGTTTGGAGAGATCTGGAAGATTCACAAACTTTCAGGCTTGTTTTTACTCTTCTGCCAAGACTGAGAGCAACTTCAGTGATGCGGTTTTGGAACGGTACCCTTTTTGGTTAGTGTGCAAGTGTGTGTGTGTGTAGTTCCCCCACTCCCCTTATGTGTATGTGTGTGTGTGTATGAATTACACATGCCTCCTGGTGTTGCTGTTTCTTCTAATGCACAGTGCTGCTTGGTAGAGTTGAATGATCCTTTTAAGTGTTTAAAAAACACAATTATGAAACAAACTAAGTTATTTTAAAGCAAGTTTTAAAGATGAAATTTTCAATTTCATTTCAATCTTTTATTTAGTCATTACCATTAAAAAATATATATTTAAACATGCTCAATAATTCACTGTCCACCCTGTAATTTTGGGAAAACCCTCACATATGTGTGTTAGAATGTCCGATCAGGTCATATTAAATTAAATTAAAAACAATATCTTTATTACATTTCCAAATAGACAGGAGAAATTGGAGCAGTATTTTTAAAAGACAGTTTACACCTAACCGACATCACAAACAAAAAGGAATAAAAATATATAATAAGGATTCAAAATGTTCTTAGTTCTCTCATTGCAGAATTATTACTCTTCGGCCATGTCCAGGTCTATTGTGGTCTTTTGTAGGCTTCTTCAATTAGCAGGCTAGCTTTATTTATATCATACCTAAGTACAAGTCATTTAATTATCAGTCATCAAACTCTTTTAAAGAAAATTCAGGAAAAACCACCCAAATCACTCTAAAATTCCTTCATTCTACACTTAATAAAATAGGTATTTTTTTTTTCCATAGCGAGATCTGAGGCCATTCTTTTTATCCACTGTGGTAGACCAGGAGCTTCCAAGATTGTGCTATTACCCGTTTGTCTTCAATAAGACATAAGTTAATCAGGGAGGATTCCTTTTTATGAAAACTAAAATCATATGGAAATATTTTCGAAAAATGCTAAGTTTAGGACTAAGAGGAACGAACATCTTTGTCGATAACTAAAAAGCTGATGTGAGTCAGTTTTGGGATTTAGGGTCCTCTCTGGTGAGAATGGGTAATTGCACCGAGCATGCGGAAGAATCATTTTAAATGGGCGGGTGTGATGCGGTCTCTTTTCAGAGCGGATAAATCCGATTCCAGGTTATGTTCAGTCAGAGAGAGAGAGAGAGAGAGCACTCAGTCAGAAACGTCACTCCTTCGTTTCTTTAAGCTCTGAGTTTCCTCTTCTGAAGTCTCCATTGCTCCACCAGCCACTCGTGTTCAGTTAAACTGAGCCAAATCCTCTTTCAGAGGCTGTACGTGTGACATGGGCAGAAAAACTCCTGTGAAAAGCGACACGACACCCCAAATTTTAGGATAAATATATATTAGGCTTAGCAGAGATGGTCGTTCCAGTACACTGGTACCATTAAATTACAATATGAGAAATGCTTCTGCTTTCAGTTTAGAAAACAAAATAATACAGACTGCCACTTTAATGGCACTGTGAATTATACTTTTCCAGAAACCCTGTATTTCAGAGCACTCCCACATACAGTGGATTCATGTACCTTTATTATGTTTGCACTTGCTACAAGTACCTGGAATATTTTAGTTTATTTATTTAATCTGCCCATCTGCCTATAAGCACTTGTATTGAAGAAGTTTTGAGTTAGTATTTAGTCTTTGTGTCTGGGCTTTCAGACAGGCCAGGCTCCATTCCTCCTCAGATGTATCCTCCAAAAGCAGTGTGTAAGACTGGTGGAGGAGAACATGCCAAGATGCATAAAAATGTGATTAAAAACCAGGTTTATTCCACCAAATATTGATTTCTGAACTCTTAACACAAAAAAAAAAATATATAAATATAAACATGTTATATGGTGTCATGGTATACATCTGGAAACACTTAAGACATGCGGAGTCTACCTAGAGAATGGTTTATACATTAGTGAAGAGTGTGAAGAGAAATAAAGAGAATATAAAGAAAATACATATGCTGAAAATATACTTCATTAGTCAAAGACAACACACATAAACACAAAATACAATTTTTGAATAAAGGTTTTAATTATTAAGAAAGAAAAAAAAAATCCAAAACTGTGCAAAAAAATTGCTGCCCACACACAATTGTCGTCCAGCTTGCCATTACAGAGTGGATGCCTACATAACAGCAAAAAAAAAAAGAAGTGATAAGCTGAGTAAATAGCATTTCTATTTCGTCTGAAACATTTTGTAATGATGGCAAAAGGGCAAAAAGTTATATTCTGAACAGTATGGAAAATATACTTGCTCTTCTTACAGTTTGCCACAAGATGGCAGCATAAATACATGCATTATATTTAATACTGACTGAGTCTGACCTGTAGAGGGCAGCAGACACACACACACACACACACACACACACACACACACACACACACACACACAGCTCCAGTCACACGAACATGTACGGGCTGTGTTTTGATGTTTCTGTCTGTACTGGTATGAATGTTTTAATGCTCAGAAGGCCGGCGAGGAGAGCTGGATGATTACACATTCTAACAGAAGCTGTTCATCCACATCAATGATCTCCGCTTTAAGAGCTGTGATTTTATTTCAGACTTCACCTGTTTTATCACCTGTTTACTGGAGCACCTGCTAATAATAGCCAGAGCCTCCCTGTCTTCAGTTCACCTGAACTGCCTCTCCCAGGCCTGACGACGCTGGAGTTGAAGCAGATGAGAGACGGTCGCTATAGCGTTTCATGCGGTCTGATTTTGGGGAGGCTGAGAGCTGCCTGCTGATAGGGTGGGGAGCGGTGACAGGTGGCATGCTGGGAAAAGGGGCGGGTGGGGGTTAGTTGATGTGCAGCAGGTGATGAAGGAGGGGAACGGATGGAGAGATGAGATCTGAGACTTAGCGCTCGCGCTACAAGGCCGAAACACATCAGAGCAGAAGTGTGCCAAAGCCAGACGTCAGAGTTTGGGTCTTCGGGGACTTCCTGAAAAACATAAAGAGAGAGAAAGAGAGAGAGAGAGAGAGAGAGAGAGAAATAAGAAAACAGAAACTGTTTACTGTCAAAATGTAAAAATATATAAGGATAAACACAAAAATGTAAACACAAATATAAATTTGTAATGTCAATCGGTTAAAAGAATAATTCAAATTAATAACTGTAGAATTCTGATTAATCACAATTTTTATAATAGGTATTTAGATGTAAATAAAATAATCAGTATAAGGGAGAAAATAAATGCTTGTTTAGCTCCATATTCCACCTTTAACAGTTTAAAAAGTGGAAAGGTGCCATCAGCTGTGTGTGTGTGTGTGTGTGTGTGTGTGTGTGTTTGTGTGTGCATGATCATGAGAGAGAGAGAGAGAGAGAGAGAGAGTAAGTAAAAGGCAATCTTCTAAACTCAACAGTAAGTGTTGCTATTATATATTGCTTTATTTTACATAACACAAATTAGGCGCTTATTAATGTGTTATTATTTGCTTAAAAAAGCCTTAATCAGACATTTGTAAATGATTTATTCACTACCTATTAGGCTTTATTCTGTGTGAGTGTTAGTGGTGCTTAATTAGGGGTCTGTGATTGATTAAATATGTATTCAGTTCTTTTTAGTGTCTAATTAGTGATGAACAGAACCTCACTTTAGAATATGGTACACTTCTTAGTCTATTAGTGACCTATTAACCCCTTATTAACTCAATAATAAACATCCAGCACAGCCATAACCTTACCAAACTCACATAGATCAAACTGCTGCTAATTATAATAACACTAATAACATGTAGCATTAGCTAATAGTTAATGCTTAATAATCAGTTTAACTGGGTGCTGACATAACTGTTTATAGTGCACTATAAGAACTAATACAGCCATTATTAATAATTTCCACATAACAGACCGCTAATTAAGCACCTATAACACTTATAGCATAGAATAAAGCCTAATTAGTAGTGAATAAATAATTTACAAATGTCTAATTAAGGCTTTATTAAGGAAATAATAAGACATTAATAAGGACTTAATTTGTGTTACTTAAAATAAAGGGTTACCATATATATATATATATATCACAAATGAATAATTTTAACCAAGTTTGGCCCCAAATTTCTGCAATAATTCACTAATTACACAGATCTTAGTGATCTATTAGCAGATTTATTTAGTGATGTAAACACAACTTTGCACATGATAAAAAACTCTCTTTTTCAAATAGGGATTAAATCTCACAACTAACACATTCTCTTATCCCCCTTCTGTTTCTACTTGTTTTTCTGCTTCTCTCTCTTACTCTCTCTCTCTCTCTCTCTCTCTCTCTCTCTCTCTCTCTCTCTCTCTTTGTCACTCATACCATGTGCACATAATTTGGGAAAACACACAGACACACACGCACCTCTATCATCCGTGAGGTGTTATCTTGTGAGTGAGATTGAACACCGGTCTCATGCTCATAGCAAGGCAACATTAATGGCCTGATATAGGAGCCAGTTAAATGGAAAATTAAATTCTTAAGAAGTTGTTCAGGCATTTAACCCTTTCAGACCCTACGCCCATCACAACAGACATCATGTATTTTATGTATTTTTTATTCTTTGATGTTTTGTTGCATGTAACACTATTTGAGACCTGTTGTCCATCAGAATAGACCATTAACCAGCCAATAAAAAGTTTGCAAGCCAATAAAACAGTAGATTAGCCCCGCCCACTGCACTGAAAATGTCCTAATTTTATGTTATTTAGAACCCTTTTTATTAATATATAATAATATGTTAAACAGGCATCCATTGCAATGGACATTAAAATAAATTCAATAGTTTGGTTAATTTAATTTTAATTTTTATATATATATAATTATTTTTCTGTGTGCATTACAGACAAAAAACAGCAAAAAAGGGTTAACATTCCTCAATCCATAGTGTCACACAGTGTGTGTACAGGAAGTATGTCATAGAAGGCATTACCATTTACAGTGGACAGCGCAGTGGGTGGTAATAATTGTGAATCGTCTGTGCGTATGTTCTAGCGACTCTCGCAGAAATTACATCCATAAACAATGCAGTAATACAATAAATCTGCACGCATTTATCCTTAGTTCAGTTCAGTCATCCACCAGGACATGATACTAGTCCCCTGTCCCATGACATTTGGCACGTTATATATAAAAGTGTTCCGGTTCTGGCACAGAGCCCCTGTGGTTCTGCTCTCAAGGTTTGTTGTGACAGGAACTGCATGGCCTGTCAGCTCTACACGCCCATGTGGCGGGGAGGCGGGGTCTGGCTGCATCCAATGGCTGAAGGGTTTGTGTTTTTTTTTTTACTCATCTTTGTTTTGTTTTGTTGTTTTCTATCCTCTTACCTACTTCCCTGCTTACAGAGACCGAATGATGAGGAACCCAGAACTGGATGGATCCAACCAGGGTTGCTGCTGCTGATTGGTATTAAATATTGTTTTTATTTATTGAGCAAAAAAAAATATATATATATATATCCACACCAATCTAGCCCTTTGTAAAAAAAAAGTGTTTGCTCCCCATAAATTAACTGTGATTAATCACACTTTTTGGAAAGCTGAGTTCAATTTCATTAAACATAACCAGGCCTGATTACTGCCAGACCTGTAGAATAAAAAAAATCACTTAAATAGAACCTGTCTGACATCATGAAGCAGCTAAAATACCTCAAAAAGCAACACATTATGTCTCAATTTGAAAAAAATAAAAAAACAGTTGAGAAAACAAAGTCATTGATCATCTATCAGTCTGGAAAAGGTTCCAAAGAGCTATCATTTACAAATAGAGAAAACATGTAACACTGGTGAACCTTTCCAGGAGTGGGTGACCTTTTTCCAAAAGGGCATGGACATCTCATCCAGGAGGTCACAAAAAAAGTAGAATAACATTTAAAGAACTGGATCCAACCAGGGTTGCTTCTACTTGCTTATCTACATACTTTTATCAAGAGCTCCTTCCTGTCTGCAAATCCACTAGATACTACCTCACTCCTACCGTGTCCCCTGATTCTCTCTTTCCTCTGACATATCTTATTTTTTTAGATTATCAAACAAATATAAAAAATATAAAATATTTTAAATAAATTTTTTTTTTATATTTTTATAAATATAAAAAGCACTTTTTAAATATTGGTTTAATTTATTAAAAGAAAGAAACTAAAAAAAATGTACTCTGATTAATCACATTTTTGGAGTCCAATTTCACTACTAACCACAACAAGGCCTGATCATTGCCAGACCTGTAGAATCAAGAAGTCACTTAAGAAGAACCTTTCTGGCAACATAAAGCAGAATAAAAGATCTCAAAAAGCAACACATTATGCCTCGATCTGAAGAAATTCAGAAACAGATGAGAAAACAAAGTCATTGATCTTTTATCAGTCTGTAAAAAAGGTTTCAAAGAGCTATTATTCACAAATAGAAAAACATGGAACACTGGTAAACCTTCTCAGGAGTAGCCTAAAGGGCATGGACAGCTCATCCAGAAGGTCACAAAAGAACCCAGAACAACATTTAAAGAACTGCAGGTCTCACTTATCTTATCGTAACTGTTACGTGCAACAAGTGCACGTGTGTTTTTTTTTCTATTTGCTCCCTCCCCTGTGTGTGTCGCTCTCTCTCTCTCTCTCTCTCTCTCTCGCTCTCTCTCTGTCTCTCTGTAAGGTTACGTTAATGGAGGGAGGTGATTGGCTGAGCACCAATGAAGATCCTCCTCCAGCTTGGCTGCAGCTGCCAATCACACTCTGCGCTGAGACAGGAAGAGGCGGGCCTTACAGTGTAAGAGGAGCCTGAGGGGAGCCGCATGGCACGCAGCAGCATGGAGCGGTGTGAGCGCGTCCGAGGCGGCAGATACAAACGCTGGTTGTGAGAGTGAGAGCGATTTAAGAGTGTGTGCATCTGAGTGAGTGTGTTTGCTGCCCAGTTAATGTTGAGGTAGTCCTGTTGAACAGTTGTGCTGTGAGTTTGTTCATTCTGATCCTGTGTAGATCCTTTGTTGCACTCTAGTCCAATTGTGCTGAGTTTATTGATTCTGATCCAATGTATACTTAAATCTACACTCTAGCTCTTAATTCTAAACTTTGGTAACAACTCACATTGTTTGAGCACATTAATTACTCCACCTCACTTCTGTTTGTCTACTGTGTGGACAGGTAAGATGGGCGCCCTACATACACACACACGCAGGAGCATATTTGTTTAGATACACTAGGTTAGGGGCGGGTGCTACTTTTGTATTTTGGTTAGTTTAGTTTTTGGTTAGGCAGTTTAGTTTTGTTTTATTATTTTCTTTTCGTTGGCACCGTCCTTAGTCCACCTTTAGACTACAGTTTCTGTTGATTTATTTTCTCTTAAATGCACTTTCTAGTTTTGTTAAAAGTACATTTAATTTGATTTATTCTCTTTAGCTTCAGTTTATTTATTTCTGTCTATATATTTTTGTACCCCTTTGATTCCTGTAATAAACATTTTTGTTTTACCACCAATTGTTGTCTTTCCACTTCCTCCACTACCACATGCCATTTTGTTACTCCTCCTCACCCCTAGACAAAAGGGGAGGAGCATAACAATTGGGGGCTCGTCCGGGATAATTACTGGTCCCGCCTACCCCACTAGTGGGTGTTGAGCATGTGATGATGGTGGTGGTGGAAACAATTTTGGTTGGTAGTAGTTGCTAAGTGTTTAGAATTTGGTTAATTGTCGCTCATTACTTGTAAAAATGGCTTCGTTTGATCTGCAATGTTTTTTTGAGTCACCTAGTTGTGAAGCGCTACAATGTTGTAAGAAGGATGACCTGCTTTTAATAGCTGACCACTTTAAGCTTCCCACAACACGGGCTATGTTAAAGAAGGACATATATAACTTGGTTTTTGATCATTTAGTTGCAGTTGGTGTGTTGAGTGTGCAACCAGTGGTAGATACTACGTGTGGTGTTCCTTCCCCACTTGTGGAGAGTGCTGTTCCTGAGGAGAGTACTTCACCGGCGGAGCTGGTGGATAGTTCGGATGGGCCGGAGACGACAGTGGTGGTGCCAGTTGTGGAGACTGAGGTAAGAAATGTTTTACCTCACTTTGATCCTGTCTCACCTGGTTATACAGAGTCTCCTCAGTCTTTGGCTGAGGAGCCTTTTAAGTTACGCCTAGCCAGACTTGAGTTTGATGCTAAGGAGCGTGCTGAGGTGCGCAAGTTTGAGTTTGAGCTAGCGGTGCGTAAACTTGAGTTGGAGTCTGAGCGGATAATACGTCTGCGAGAGTTAGAGCTGAAGGCGTTGGAGATCACCTCAGTTCAACCTAAGTGGATGTCTTCTGCCACTCCTGTTCCACCTGTCGCAGTGCCATCTAGTGGTGGGTCTGAGTCGCCAGTAGTTGTCCCGGTTGTGCCTCACACTTCCTCCTGTGACGTGTCTAAATATATCTCTTTGGTGCCTGTGTTTAGAGAAGCTGAAGTGGACACCTATTTTAGCGTGTTTGAGAGATTAGCAACAACTTTGGCATGGCCGAAGGATATCTGGCCTGTTCTTTTGCAATGTAAGCTAGTAGGTAAGGCACAGGAAGTGTGTTCTGCTTTATCACTTCAGGATAGCTTGCAATATGATGTTGTTAAGTCTGCTATTTTACGCGCTTATGAGTTAGTGCCAGAAGCATACCGTCAGCGGTTTAGGAATCTAAGAAAGCAGTCGGCTCAAACTCATGTTGAGTTTGTGAGGGAGAAAGGAGTTCTTTTTGATAAGTGGTGTAGCGCAAATAAGGTGAATGATTTTGAGTCGCTCCGTGAACTTGTTCTTTTAGAAGATTTTAAGAACTGTTTACCAGAACGTGTTGTAACTTATTTGAATGAACGCTCTGCTGTTAATGTGTCCCAAGCAGCCGTGCAGGCTGATGAGTTTGTACTCACGCACAGGCAAACCTTTAGGTCTCCTGTAGTTAAGATAGAGAGTACTTCGGGAAGTAGTGTAAAGAATTCTCAAGGTGGTGGTTCCCCACCACGTTCCTTTAGTGCCCGTGAATGTTATTACTGTCACAAAGTTGGCCATATAGCTGGTGACTGTTTAGCGCTGAAAAGAAAGTTGGAGAGACCGAATAAGCCGCAAACTGGTGGTTCAGCTAAAAGTGTTGGTTTTGTGGATTGTGTATGTACTGACATGTCTGATTGCCCTATGCAATGTGTTGATTCTTCTTTTAAGCCTTTTATGTCCAGAGGAAATGTCAGTGTGGGGCATGGTGGTGCTGTAGCTTCAGTCAGTATATTAAGGGATACTGGGGCGGCACAGTCTCTTATCTTATCCAGTTGTTTACCTTTTTCAGCTCAGTCATTCTGTGGTGCATATGCGGTATGTAAGGGTGTAGGGTCAGGATACATTAAAGCTCCTCTACACATAGTTGATCTGTCCTCAGACCTTTTGTCTGGTGAGTTTAAACTGGCAGTATGTGATGCTTTACCTGTAGATGGTGTGGATCTGATTTTAGGCAATGATGTGGCTGGTGGGAAGGTATTTCCCATTTTAGAGGTTTTAGATACCCCTACTCTTGAATCACTTGTGGATGATGAGGTTTCTGTTGTGTTCCCTGCTTGTGTCGTCACTCGTGCTCAATCACGTAAGTTGCGTGATGTAGTGGATTTGTCTGATACGTTTTTAGTCCCTGGTCCAGAGGATGTGAGTTCTCTCGTGTCTGAGCACAAAGTTGTCTCTGGAGATGTAGCTCCAGTTAAGTTGGACGAGTCGGAATTGTCTGATTGTGGAATTAGTCGGGCACAACTTGTAAAAGCACAGAAGGCAGACCATACTTTACACAAGTATTACTCTTGGGTATCTGAGTTGTCTGAGGTGTCTGATAAACGGGTAACTTATTACTTGGATGGTGGCTTACTTATGAGATGTTGGAAAGCTGTAAGAAATCCTGAGCTGCACACAGCTTACCAAATAGTAATGCCTACTGCCTACAGAAAGCATGTGCTGCGTCTTGCACATGATAGTCCTTGGTCTGGTCACTTAGGTGTCACTAAGACATATAGCCGTGTTCTGAAGTGTTTTTTCTGGCCTTCTCTTAAGAAGGATGTTGCGGAGTACTGTCGCACTTGCCATACATGTCAGTGTGTAGGTAAACCTAATCAGAAGATTCCTCCAGCCCCGCTCTGTCCTGTACCTGTTATGGGAGAACCATTTGAACGTGTTTTGGTTGATTGTGTCGGTCCGTTGCCAAAATCTAAATCAGGTAATCAGTTTCTCCTGACTATTATGTGTACCGCTACACGTTTTCCTGAAGCTATACCTCTCAGGAAGATAACTGCCCCAGTAATTGTGCGTGCTTTGGTGAAGTTCTTTTCTACCTTTGGTCTTCCTAGAGAAGTACAGACTGATCAGGGAACTAATTTTATGTCCAAGATCTTTCAGCAGGTCATGAAGATGCTCAACATTAAGCATGTGGTTTCTAGTCCTTACCACCCAGAATCTCAAGGTGCTCTGGAAAGATTTCACCAGTCGCTGAAGTCAGCGCTGAAGCGGTATTGCCTGGAAACAGGTAAAGGCTGGGATGAGGGTGTACCCTTGCTTTTATTTGCTTTTCGTGAGGCAGTGCAGGAATCTTTGTCTTTTAGTCCGGCAGATCTTGTCTTCGGGCATACTGTGCGTGGCCCATTAAAGGTTTTACAGGAATCTCTTATGTCTGATGATGGGACTAGTAAGAAAACAAAGTCTGTGTTGGAGTATGTGAGTACTGTTCGTGAGCGGTTGGTTAAAGCTTGGGAAATTGCTCGTGAGTCCCTACAAAAGTCCCAAGGTGTCATGAAGGATGTTCATGACAAAAAGGCAGTGCAACGTGATTTTAACCCTGGTGATCAGGTTTTGGTTTTGTTGCCTACCTCTGGCTCTTGTCTTTCCGCACGTTTTTCTGGTCCTTATTTAGTGGGAAAAAGGCTAAGTGATACAAACTATGTGATTCAGACTCCTGATCGTAAACGTGGCTCACGTTTGTGTCATGTAAACATGTTGAAGTCCTATCTTCCCAGGGATGCTGTGAAAGCTGAGGTGGCTCCAGTCTCCTCTGTTGCTGTTGTGGGTGTTTCAGCTGAATTGGATTTGCACAATGAAGGTAATGATGTACAGTTACATGCACCTTCTGAAGTCGCTGCTAAATTGTCCAATTCTCAGGCGTTGGTAGATTTACCTTCAAATCTAACACATCTCAGTAGTGAACAAAGAAATGATGTTCTTTGCTTGGTAAAGGATTTTTCATCCTTATTTAATGATGTGCCCACACAAACTACTGTAGTGCAGCATGATGTAAAAGTTACTAGTAGTGTTCCAGTTAAGCAGCACCCATATAGGACAAATGTAGCTAAGAGAGCTATTATGAAGTCAGAAGTTGACTATCTTGTGGAACATGGTTTTGCTAAGCCTAGCTCAAGTCCGTGGAGTTCCCCTTGTGTCTTAGTTCCTAAACCTGATGGAAGCCATAGGTTTTGTACAGACTACAGGAAGGTGAATGCAGTTACAGTTGCAGATTCATATCCCCTGCCTAGAATGGATGACTGCATAGACAACATTGGTGCAGCCCACTTTGTTACTAAGTTAGACTTATTAAAAGGTTACTGGCAAGTCCCTCTTACACCTGAAGCTTCAGATATTTCTGCGTTTGTGACGCCAGATGATTTTCTGCAGTACACTGTTATGCCGTTTGGTTTTAAAAATGCCCCAGCTACATTTCAGCGTCTTATTAATATTGTACTGGGTGATATTAAAGGTTGCTCTGCTTACCTTGATGATGCTGTGGTGTACAGTGCAGATTGGGATAGCCATATGAAAACTTTGTGTGAGGTATTTTGTCGGCTCAAACAAGCCTCTTTGACTTTGAATTTGGCCAAATGTGTTTTTGCTCAGGCCACAGTTACCTACTTAGGAGTGCAGGTTGGGAGAGGTCAGGTCCGGCCTGTGGAGGCCAAAGTAAAGGCTATTTTGGAGTTCCCCTTGCCCAAAACAAGGCGATGCTTGCGCAGATTTTTAGGCATGGCAAGCTACTACAGAAGGTTTTGTCGTAATTTTTCTGCTGTAGTGCAGCCTCTTACTAGTCTGCTTAGCCCTTCTGTTAATTTTAAATGGTCTTCTGCTTGTGATCATGCTTTTACCAGTGTTAAGATTTTGTTGTCTGATGCTCCTGTACTCTCTGCCCCTGACTTTAGTAGGCCTTTTCTTCTAGAGGTTGATGCGAGTGCTGTTGGTGCTGGTGCTGTTCTGCTCCAGGAGGATGCTGATGGTATTTTACACCCAGTCTGTTTTTATTCTCACAAGTTTACATCTTACCAGAGAAACTACTCAACAATTGAGAAGGAGGCTTTGGCCTTGCTTTTAGCCATCCAGCATTTTGAGGTGTATGTGGGCTCTTCCTCTCTTCCTGTTGTTGTTTTTACAGACCATAACCCCTTGGTGTTCCTCTCTAGAATGTATAACAAGAATCAGCGTCTTATGCGGTGGGCATTGCTTCTCCAAGATTACAACTTGGAGATTCGACACAAAAAAGGGGAGGAGCATAACAATTGGGGGCTCGTCCGGGATGGAGAATGTCGTCGCCGATGCACTTTCTCGAGCAGCCGACAGTTGTGAGCAATAAATAATAGTGATGTTTGTAAACTTCTTTGTGGTAAAATTTTTAAGGGGGGGGGTGTTACGTGCAACAAGTGCACGTGTGTTTTTTTTTCTATTTGCTCCCTCCCCTGTGTGTGTCGCTCTCTCTCTCTCTCTCTCTCTCTCTCGCTCTCTCTCTGTCTCTCTGTAAGGTTACGTTAATGGAGGGAGGTGATTGGCTGAGCACCAATGAAGATCCTCCTCCAGCTTGGCTGCAGCTGCCAATCACACTCTGCGCTGAGACAGGAAGAGGCGGGCCTTACAGTGTAAGAGGAGCCTGAGGGGAGCCGCATGGCACGCAGCAGCATGGAGCGGTGTGAGCGCGTCCGAGGCGGCAGATACAAACGCTGGTTGTGAGAGTGAGAGCGATTTAAGAGTGTGTGCATCTGAGTGAGTGTGTTTGCTGCCCAGTTAATGTTGAGGTAGTCCTGTTGAACAGTTGTGCTGTGAGTTTGTTCATTCTGATCCTGTGTAGATCCTTTGTTGCACTCTAGTCCAATTGTGCTGAGTTTATTGATTCTGATCCAATGTATACTTAAATCTACACTCTAGCTCTTAATTCTAAACTTTGGTAACAACTCACATTGTTTGAGCACATTAATTACTCCACCTCACTTCTGTTTGTCTACTGTGTGGACAGGTAAGATGGGCGCCCTACATACACACACACGCAGGAGCATATTTGTTTAGATACACTAGGTTAGGGGCGGGTGCTACTTTTGTATTTTGGTTAGTTTAGTTTTTGGTTAGGCAGTTTAGTTTAGTTTTATTATTTTCTTTTCGTTGGCACCGTCCTTAGTCCACCTTTAGACTACAGTTTCTGTTGATTTATTTTCTCTTAAATGCACTTTCTAGTTTTGTTAAAAGTACATTTAATTTGATTTATTCTCTTTAGCTTCAGTTTATTTATTTCTGTCTATATATTTTTGTACCCCTTTGATTCCTGTAATAAACATTTTTGTTTTACCACCAATTGTTGTCTTTCCACTTCCTCCACTACCACATGCCATTTTGTTACTCCTCCTCACCCCTAGACAAAAGGGGAGGAGCATAACAGTAACGATCAGTGTTAATGATTCAATAATAAGAAAGAGGCTGGGAGAAAATGGTCTCCATGGGAGAGTTCCAAGGCAAACATCATGATGATCTTCAGGACTTTGGGTAAATATTTTTTGGGCTGACATGACAAAAGTGGGACATTTTGGAAGGTTTGTGTCCTGTTACATCTGAAATAAAACTAACACATAATTTCAGAAATAGATCATCATACTGAATGTAAAACATGGTGGTGGTAGTGTGATGGACAACTTGCTGTAATAGATGAAACCAGGAATTCAGCTGTTTACCAGACAGTTCTGAAGGAGAATATCTCGCCATCTGTTCATGACCTCAAGCTCAGGCTAAATAATTATATAATAATATAATTTCGTACAGAATTGTTCTATCAGCACCTCTCACATATTTACAAATAATGCACAGATACCATATATATAATTCATGGGATAGACTAAAGAGAGAGAGAGAGAGAAGAGAAGAGAAGAGAGGGAGAGAAAGTGGAGGTGTTGCTGATTGACTGCTGAGCACTGCTCCTGTTCTCTCCTCCTCAATAAGTAGTGGCATCTGCAGGACAGAGCGAGCTGTTCTGTCTGCTCTCATTGTGCAGGAGTTCAACAATGGAGGGAAGGTTTCCCAGAGCCGAGTGAAAGATCTGCGGGAAACTCGCTCTCACAAAAGGGCTTTCGCTTCTGGTTGTGGTTGGATTCAGTATTCGGTGCTTGGATTGGGATTGGGCGGTTGGGTTTGTGACTGGACTAAAGGATTTGGGATTGGCTGCATGGTTTTTGAACACGTTGGTTGGGTGTTTGATTGGTTGTTTACTTTGGAATTAGGAGGTTTCACTTTACACTGAATGGCTGTGATTGGCTGTTTTGGCGGTAAGTTTTTTTCATTGTTTCATGTTTGGGTTTAGGATTGGCTGCTTAAATTCCAGATTGGCTTATTTGTTTTGGATTGGTTGTTTGGTTTTGGATTGGTTGGTTTACTTTGCTAGGATCGGCTAGGTCAGTTTGGGACTAATTTCCTTTGTTTTGTTCTTTGCTTCTGATTTGGAGTTCACTCAAAGTTTTTTTCTGAATGGAACTGAACATTTTGGGTTTAGGAAGGCCCGATTAGTTCAGCATTGTCTTGCTTGGTTAAGAATTATCTGCTTGGTTTGGAATAAATTGTTGGGTTTGAAAGTAGATATTTGGGTTGCTGGGTTTGGGATAGGCTAGTAGGGTTTTTTTTTTTATTGGAACTGAGTATGTTGGGTTTTGCATTTGGCTGGATTTGGGATGGGTTTTACTGGTTTAGATTAGTTTGTTAATTTGGATTTGGAATTGGCTAGAAAATTTGTGATTTGCTATTTGGGTTTAAGACTGACTGATTAAAGTTTGGGATTGGCTGGTTAAGTTGTGTTTAGGTTTGACTGGTTAAATTTGTAATGGGCTGATTGGGTGTAGGGTTTGCTGGTTACATTTGGGATTGGCTGTTTGGGTTTAAGACTGGCTGGTGAACTTTGAGATTGGCTTATTGGGTTTAGGTTTGACTGATTACACGTGGGATTGGCCGATTGGGTTTAGGTTTGACTGGTTACATTTGGGTTTTGGTGATTGGGTTCAGGCTTGATTGGTTAGGTTTGGAATGGGCTGATTAGGTTTAAGGCTGGCTGAACAGCAGGGCTTCTGATATGTTTAAGAATTTTGATTGGGATTAGCTAATTGGGTTTAAGTTTGACTGTTTACTTTTGGAATTGGCTCATTGGATTTAGGTTTGACTGGTTACATTTGGGATTGGCTGATTCGGTTTAGGGTTGCTGGTTAAGTTTGAGATCGGCTGATTGGGTTTAAATTAACTGATTTCTTTTAGGATTGGCTGATTGGGTTTAGGTTTGGTTGGTTAAGTTTGGGATTGGCTGATTGGGTTTAGGGTTGGCTGGTTACATTTAGGATTGGCTGATTGGGTTTAGGTTTGGTTGGTTAAGTTTGGGATTGGCAGATTCGGTTTAGGGTTGGCTGGTTACATTTGGGATTGGCTGATTGGGTTTATGTTTGGTTGGTTATTTTTGGGATTGGCTGATTGGGTTTAGGTTTGGTTGGTTAAGTTTGGGATTGGCTGATTGGGTTTAGGGTTGGCTGGTTACATTTAGGATTGGCTGATTGGGTTTATGTTTGGTTGGTTATTTTTGGGATTGGCTGATTGGGTTTAGGTTTGGTTGGTTAAGTTTGGGATTGGCTGATTGGGTTTAGGGTTGGCTGGTTACATTTAGGATTGGCTGATTGGGTTTAGGTTTGGTTGGTTAAGTTTGGGATTGGCTGATTGGGTTTAGGGTTGGCTGGTTACATTTAGGATTGGCTGATTGGGTTTAGGTTTGGTTGGTTAAGTTTGGGATTGGCTGATTGGGTTTAAAATTGACTGGTTACATTTGGGATTGGCTGATTGGGTTTAGGTTTGACTGATTACACGTGGGATCGGCCGATTGGGTTTAGGTTTGACTGGTTACATTTGGGATTGGCTGATTGGGTTTAGGTTTGACTGATTACACGTGGGATCGGCCGATTGGGTTTAGGTTTGACTGGTTACATTTGGGATTGGCTGATTGGGTTTAAAGCTGTCTGAACAGCAGCACTTCGGACTTGTTTGAGGCTTTTGATCATTCTTTTCTTCAGTGTTTAATTTGTAATAGCTCTATTTAAGGGAGAGGGAAGGGGGTGGTAAAAAGTAGACTGTGGAGATGGACGTTTAGTGTAGAATATAAAACAGATTTAAGCTTTTGGAGCTTTTTTGAACAGTATGTATGATACACGAGAGACGAGAGATGATGCATACATTCATGGGTCTGGTATCTGTTCCATCTTAGCCTCGGGATTCTTGGTGTGTGCGTGTGTTTGTGTGTGTGTGAGTGTGTAAAATGTATGTGAGATTCAGATCTTGCTTTGGCTTTCTTTATTCACTTGTATAATAACAGCAGCTTACTGAATTAGTCATCACTCAACAGCTCACATTTGATGTACGTGAAGTTGGTGTGTAATGCATGAATTATGAGCTTCTCAGACAACAAAAGTGTGTGTGTGTGTGTGTATATGAGGGAGAGAGAGAGAAAGTAAGAAGGGCTTTGGGTCACTAAGGGTGTTGTATGAACTTGGAACCCAGCCAACTATGGCCCCAAACACTCCTGGGAACCCTGCTTGATGCTCCAAGATGAACCCAAGCATCATTATCCTGGACACACAGACATGTATACACACACACACACACACACACATACATACACACACCCTCTGCCCAAAACCTCCAAAGATTTAAACCTCAAGTCCAGACTCTTTGGAATGAAGCTCCAAAGATTCACGACTGCACTGTCCTAGTTTTCTCAAACATGTGTCCTGTCCTTATGTAGCATCATCTAGATATTTATTTTATAGCTGTTTAAGATTCTATTTTACACAGGAAGTGCATAACGATGTTCTGTCTAATGCAGTTTTACATTATTATAGCATAAAATTTTAAAAAATGAAGATCTAATATCATTAATATCCATCCAGACATGCAGAAAAAAGGCTGAAACGTTTCCATATGCTGGGGTCTGTGGTGGTCTATAATGATTGTTGGTGTCCCAGTGGTCTGACACTTTATAAAGGTTGCGTCTTTGACCCCAGTTGATGGCTGTTGCCCTTGAGCAAAGCACTTAACCCCAACCTGCTCCAGCGGGACGGCTCTTCTAGCTGCTAATGTCAGTTCTGTTAGACTGTTAGACTCAGAACCCGTATCTGATGAGCTGAAGGTAAGCTGACATCACTGTGTCTACCTCGGCTACAGCATCCACCATCCAACACCTGGCACACCATCTCAAACAATGCTTTTTTCACCAATGTGGAACCAGCAATGTTCTGGATGGCAAACCTAATTTTGAACTGGTTCGCCGCATTTCCCCCCAAAAAAGTAGGTTCTGGAACCAGGAACGTTCGTCCACAGTGGTAACCAAAGAATACTATGTTCTTCAGCGCAAACCATGATGTCATCTCTGGGTGTGTCTCTTTGTATAGAAGCACCAGTGCTGTGTAACGCCCTCTGTTGGTGGAGTATGATGTGATGTTTTGACAATTCCATTACAAAAACTGGTGGAAACGTGGGATGGTCAACTGAAAAGCATGACGGTTAAAAAATTCAAGAGTTCCTTTGGTGGAAAAGTGCCCATAGTGGAGATCAAGAGTCTGTTGAGGCCCTAGACCAAAAAAATCACAATGGGAGCCTCCAACCAATGCTCATAATGTGACATCAAAATAAAAAGTTCAAAAGCTGCTTTTAACTTTTACTGTAAATCAAATTGGATTTTATTTTGACTTTAACTTTGTCTGACGTTTTTACGGTTTTCGTATAGTATTTTTACTTGACACCTCTGTATTTTAGAAATTAATTTGACTAAAACTAGATAATTACTACTAATAATAATTAAATGACTAAAATGTGACTAAAGCTCTTTCAAAATCACCTGTTAAATTGAACAAATTTCCCTTTCCTTCCTTCTCTCTGTCTCTCTCTTTATTTTTCTCTCTATCTGTCTCTCTCTCCTTCTCTCCTTCCTTTTCTCTGTTCGCTCCTTCTCCCTCTCTCTCCCTCTCTTGCTCTGTCTATTTTCTTCTCTCTCTCTGTCTCTTTCACTTTTTGTCTATCTCTCTTCCTCTGTTTGTCTCTCTCGTTTTCTCTCTCTCTGTCTTTCTCTCTTTCTATCCTTTGTCTCTCTTTTTCTCTCTGTCTATCTCTCTCTTTCTCTCTGTCTCTCTCTCTCTTAATGAGATCATTAGATGAGAAAGGCTCGGTCAAGTTCATCTCATGCTGTTGGAGACACTGGTTGCTATGGTGAAGTGACATTTTCTGTGCCAACCACCGTGCTCAAAAGACACACGCTGCCACACACACACACACACACACACACTCACACAGGCTGGGAAAGTGTGGGATGCTGCTCATGTGAGGCTCTATACGGTGATGTGTGAGTTATTGCTGTATTGTGGAGACAAGTGCTGAGTAAAGTTGTACCAGTGTGTGTGTGTGTGTGTGTGTGTGTGTGTGTGTGTGTGTGTGCTGTTATATCGTCCCTGGTGCTGACACAGCTCCTGATGCCCTACAACACCCCCTCCCCCATCTTACTCAGAGCTTCCATATGTTATATGCTATGTTCAGTATTACCTGATACCAGAATGCCACTATCAGGTACCAGGACCGAATTATCAATGATGTGATATTTTTATTATTTATTATCACAGCTACAGTACTTTATACATCCAAATATATATTGTCACTGGTTCATAGAATAAAACCACAATGTTCATTTTACTCAAACATAAACAGGGGTTGGACAATGAAACTGAAACACCTGTTTTTAGACCACAATAATTTATTATCTCGACAGACAGTTCTGCTGGAAGCAGGAGAGTTGAGGTGCACATTGAATTCTGACGTGATTTGGGCAGCTGTGGTTTTATGTTTTTTGGATACAATCCGGGTTAGCACCCGAACATCCCTTTCAGACAGCTTCCTCTTACAGCGTCCACAGTTAATCCTGTTGGATGTGGTTGGTCCTTCTTGGTGGTATGCTGACATTACCCTGGATACCGTGGCTCTTAATACATCACAAAGACTTGCTGTCTTGGTCACAGATGCGCCAGCAAGACGTGCACCAACAATTTGTCCTCTTTTGAACTCTGGTATGTCACCTATAATGTTGTGTGCACTGCAGAATTTTGAGCAGAACTGTTCTCTTACCCTACTAAATAAACCTTCACACTCTGATCTTACTGGTGCAATAATGTGCAATTAATGATGATTGGCCACCAGGCTGCTCCAATTTAGCCATGAAACCTCCCACACTAAAATGACAGGTGTTTCAGTTTCATTGTCCAACCACTGTACCCATAAATAGTCAAATCAGAGAAGCTGATCATTTTGAAGTCTCTTGTTTTTTTCCAGAGCTGTATATAAGGATGAAGTTGGAACTTCCTGGGACTTGCTGGCGTTATCTTTTAATGATCTGAGCTTTTGCACAGCCTCAACTTCCACTCATGCACACAGCAGCAAGCAGCAGCACTGCAGACTTTGGTGTAGCGCCAGTGTGAGTTGATGTTCAATCAGAATGGGCTAATCACCAGAGTTTTTAAAAAAAGTCTCACTGTATAAAATATGCATTCAGATCAGAAACTAGATAGGGCGTATTTAATAAAGAAGCGCAGCAGGCTTTGCATGCTTGGAAATTTACTGTGGAAATGGTTGTGGTGTAACTGTGGAAATTAACGTAATACGAAACTTCCCACCTATCCTGCGACTTCCGGGATTCTCCCGCATATTGATAGCAGCTTCCTGGTGCTTGCAAATCATGTAAAACCTAATGGAACAATCCAGTAAAGCATTGCAAGAATTTACATCCTGATTGGTCTGTCTTTATGTATATTTATATAAAATTTAGGAAACAGGAAATTATTCATTCACTTTATTCTTGGGGGAAGATACAAGACTTTCTTGGGCATATTGGTTTTCTTTTCCATAATGATATAACCTATTACCAGTATACTTACAAAATAGACTTGCTAAGGATTGGTCCACCAAGGGAACTACTTGTTTGGAACATTGTTATAAAGATGGAGAAATTGTGTCTTTTGATCAGTTTAAACAAGAATTTGGGAGAAATAATAAATATTTATTATTTTTTTTTTTACAACTAAGGGACTTTATTAGAATAAACTCTATTTCTCGTTTGAGTCTACCAACAATGTCAGCCTTGGAATCCCTGTGTTACTTATATGACCCGTTGAATAAGGCTATTTCAAAGGTATGTGGACTCCTATTGTCTAATAAGCCAATACACAATACAGATATATCCAAAAAAAAAACGAATGGGAAAAAGAGCTGGGTTTATCTATAGATCCAAATTTTTGTAGAGATGGGGTCACATCCACCACAAGCCCAAGATATAGAGTGATTCAATTTAACTTCATACACCAACTTTATTATTCTCCAGTTACATGGTCGTGCCGAAGTGTGAAGTCATGTGAAGTCAGCCACCGCTTCTTTTCGAGCTGCTGCTGATGCAGCATTGTCGAGCAGCCAGTGTGCTTGCACTGCGGCTCTATTCTGATACATCAGCTCACAGATGCCCTGTGCTGTGGACATCACCCTAGGAGTGATGTGGGGAGAGAGCGCCATCTACCCACCTGGAGAGAGCAGAGCCAATTTTGCTCCCTCTGAGCGCCGGCAGCTGATGGCAATTCTGCATGAGCAGGGGGGTTCAAAGCTACGACCTCCCGCTCACAGTGGCAGCGCTTTAGACTGCTGGACCACTCGGCGCCCCTTGAATTTTATCTTTGATTATATTTGTACACTAGGTTGGCAATTTTTGTATTAATTGTATTTATACAATATGTATTATTATATTATACTGTATGACCTATTCAAAAAATGTCTTAATTTTTTTTTGTCTGTTTGTTTACATATTTCTTTGATTTCTAATTTTCAGTATTGTGTTTTAGTTGCGTTATATATAAGGCACAACATATGCCTGTTTTGCAAATGGCAACAAGTAGAGATACATTTACTGGGGTCTTTCTTTAAATGTAAACATAATGCACTCACAAAAATATTCATGTGTTGTCAATTTGTGTTTAGTGATTAACCGGGTAGACCCTGTATATAAAATTACACTTAATTTCTTTACAGCTTAATAGGCCCTACAATTTAACCCTGTGGAACTCCACGACTCACAACAGATTTTGCATTGGTACCAATACTAGGTTTCAAGGGGGTGCCATGTTGGCTCTGTTTTCCGTTACATTCTTTCACTCTCTTGTTATTTCCTTCTGTCTCAAGCTTTCCGACATGTCTTAGTAGACATACCACATTTACATAGAACACACATTTCTCTACAATAATATGTAGATTTCAAGGTAGGTAAGGCCCACACTGTAGCACCGGTAGTTTTTGATTATTGCTTTAAAAGTTTAAGAACCACTGGTATAGATCATTTTACAATATATATATATCAATATATTTCATGTTAACTGCTGCTTTTGCAAGTCCTTTAGAGACATCAATAAAGTCCAATGCAATGAATTATTTGTGTTAGATAGTTGGCTTTTTTTGCAGTTCAGTTTAAAAGTATTTCACACTTTAAGGCTATGTTCAAAGAACACTTGAAACACCTTCATTTTCAAAGCTTCTTTGCCTCTCTCTCTCTCTCTCTTTCTCTCTCTCTGTCTCTCACTTTATCTCTCTCTCTGTTTTTCCCCTCTTCACAATGCCTTCCTCAAACTGTTTTGGCCCCGGTCAGATCAATGAGACGGAACGTCGTCCTGATTGTCCGCCTCTTTTCGTTTCCTTTGCGAGATTTCTGGCCTCCTTCATCTTCAAAGCTTGGCCCTAAGTGCTTCTGAGGGGATCTTTATCTCTCTGCCTCGTGTTTGCTTGATGTTGCGCGTTCGGGGTCCGTGGGCTGCTGAGCGGCCAGCCCGCGCTTCTGAAGCGCCTTTGAATATCTCGCTTTTCTCGCCGGACGAGTGAAAGCCACTCGCCATCCGCCGGCCTTGAGGCACGAGACAAAATACGCAACACAACAGAGGAAGCGGTCAGACAATGACATGCAATCCGGCTCGGCCTGCTTTCATCAGACTGGGCAGCTTTGCTGATAAATGGACTCTGTGGACGACCCACATGTCTCAAACGCCCTTTCTCCGTACTCTCTCTCTCTCTCTCTTTGTAGTGTAGTGCCCTTTCTCTCTCTCTGTCTCTCTCTCCCACAGCCTTTATGGGTGGTAAAGTCAGAGTCCAGCCCAGATCGTTTATTGAAGCCTGTAAAAGTGATTTATAATCGAGGAAGAGGCACTAAAACGACCCTTATTAGCTGTGGTCAGAGACCAGTGACCACTTTAGTTCACCTGCAGTGTAGTAGGGACAAAGTGGGGTATCTCAGGACACTGTAAAGACTTTCACTGTAAATACGGTCAGCAAAGAAAGGAAGCATTAGACTGTTATTTTAATGTTTTTATTTTTTTCCTCACATTGTAAATAAATACTGAAGTCATCCAGACTATAAAGGAACACATAAGGAAACACATAGTAACTTCAAAAAGAGCTAAACAATGCAAGGTAACTCTTGCTCTTCATTTCCTTGGGTGGTCCTGATGAGTGCCAGTTTCATCATATTGTTTTTGATGGTCTTTGCGACTTGCACTTGATACTTTCAGAGTTCTTGAATTGTTTCATGTTGCCTTCATTACTTTTTCTTCACTTAGTTGAGTACTTCTTGCCATGATATGGATTAGAACATTACTTAAATAGAGCTATTCACTGTATACCAACTCTACCTCTTCACAACTTTACAACTGATGCTCTCAAACACCTAAATGAGGAGGGCAAGAAGTTCAAGCACAGCTGTTCAAGCACAGCTTTAAGCCATTCCAGGTGACTACCTGGATTTCCATAAATCCAGTCAAAACAAACCTGTCCAGATTGACAGCGCTCAGGTACTCCTGTCCCCTGTACAGCCAGACTGATGGAAGTCAGGCTTCCCCATCACCCACCACAGTAGAGCTTAGATCGGACCCTTGGGTTCAAGACCCTATCTGGGTGGAGTTTCCATGTTCTCTCTGTATCTACATAAGCCCAACCCAGTCATTGTCGCTGTCCAGGGTGCTGAACGCTCTTGCTGGTTCAGCACCTGTGTTTTGGATGGCCACCAAGACCCCGTGGCTACGGGGCGGGGCGCTACGAAACCCAAGCTCCGAGGCTACAAACCCTGCGCCTTGCTCCCCCTCTCCCCCTCTCCCCCTCTCCCCCACTTGCTACTTATCGTCTACTGGGTTTGGTGGCCATTTAGGCCCCCTCTAGTTGCTTTTCTCATTTTTAATTTTTTTTTTTTTTCTTTTGTATTCCTTTTTCTCCCTCTAGACTCCGTCTCTAGACTCTGCCCACCTCTACTATTTGTTTAAATTCCCCTGTTAACCCTAAACAGGAGGCAAAAATTATCTTAAAATTATTTATCTAAAGTGCGTTATATATATATATATATATATATATATATATATATATATATATACAGTATATATATTGTCTACTTCATTGGTTTCTTACTTTCCACGACTACGTTTTGATAACGCCCTACTTGCTCCAGCCTTATTTTTAATTATATACTAAATAAAGTGCCCCTGTAGTGAGCTTTCTCTTGATTTTTGGTCTTGACTCCTAATTAATGTAGTCTAGCGCCCCCTACCTGCCACACATGTGTATTGTGTAGGATTTTGTGTGTATAAATTGTATGCAACTATAGGGGTGAAGGCACCTTAACTGGTGTTGCATTTGTCTTAAACTGTATTTGAGTTACCTGTTTGCTTTGCTAGCATAAAACTTTGTAACACATGTTTATATTCTAGCATGCAGTCAGATAATGAATAAAAGCTAGTGGCCAGTTCTACCATCAGTTCTGTCATGCAAGTCTGGCTGATTTGCTTTCTCTCTCTCTCTCTCTCTCTCTCTCTCTCTCTCTCTCTCTCTCTCTCTCTCTCTCTCTCTCTCTCTTTCTCTCTCTCCCTCTGTCTCTCTCTCTCTGTCTAAGACCTGTATGTGTTTGTTTATATCTCAGCATGTTGTTGAATAAATGAACTTCTCCAGGGGCTAGTTAGCATGAATATATTTGGCTAATGCTAATGTCTGCCTGTGGTAGGTTTCAGGTTTCAGTGATTGTTAGTCGTATTGTGGTATTTATAGCTGATGTGTTTATATGCTGGAGTGTTTGTGTTGTACGTCTGTTAACAGCTCTTAGCTTTAACCTCCCAGACATTCAATCATAGACTTTTCTTTCAGATGCTTTTGTTTTGTTTTATTGAAGTCAGACATGCATTCACGATGCATAGCATGAATGCTAGTGTTTTTTTTTCTTGCTAAGCTTATCAGGTCAGTTTTGAGGGGGAGAGTACTTGCTGAATGCTTTCTATATCTCTTATTTTTAGCATGTTTTCGAATGAATGAAGGTCTGCAGGGGATAATTGGCTTGCATTTTTTTTGCTAATTTGGCTAATGCTAATATTTTCTGCAGTGGCTTTTATTGATTTTAAATCTATTGACAAATCTAGTGTTTGGGTAAAATATTTACTTGCTTACTTTATAAAGGAGCAGATTTCTGGACAGGGATTAAGCTTAGTCGTAGACTATAAATTCATTTCAATTAATAATCTAACATTGATTAATCCTACTCCAAGACTAGGCTTATTTAATAGATGCGTTGCATTCTAAAAACAGTTCACAGTTCCAGTGCTAAGATTTTTAAAAATGATGGAGGAAGTGATTTTCTGCTGCATGTGTTTATTAAACTACTACATTTTACACTTTTTTTAAGTTTTAAGTTGTTTTTATGTGTTGTTTTTATGTGTACTTAATTTCAAGTAAGACCTGACGGGCTAAAGCTACCATTAGCAACCAAACGTGGCTGGCATGCTAAGCTAAACTGGCTAGCATGCTATGCTAAACCCACTAGCATCCAAAAATACCTCAGCTACCTTGCTAGGAGTGTTTGGTAGTCATTCAGTATAGAATGTTTAGAAGGAATAACTTCTAAATGTTATTAACACTGATTTTTTTTGTCTCTAGCCATTAAAGCAATTACCGGGCTAGAGAAGAGGCTCTTATAACCATTGAATGTTAGCTGTAACATTGAAAAAACATTCTACTAACCCGAAATTAAAAAAATTAAGCTTAGTTACCACCTACTGCGCTGTCCACTGTGGGGAGTAACGATAAAGCCTTCTGTGACATATAACTAGTAAACATGCAAACATCCAAAGCACGTGGACTGAGGACTATTAAAATCCTTTTTAGCTTTGTTATTACACAATCAAACGTCCCATCCACTATTTATATTTAGTGTTATGTTCAGCTTAACGTAAAACAAGATAGCACCTCACAACATATACAGTTATGGCCGTTCCCAAGCCACCCCATGCAGTAACACTTCATGATCAGTTTACATACTGCCCCATGCTGTCCCATGACTTTTGGCAAATCAGTGAGTGCATGTGGTGCAACAACAAGGCATGGTTTCATGCTAGCTAGCTTCTTCTAGCATTCGAGTCCCCAGTCCTTGAGGTTTCTTTGGCTGACGTTCGCTGGAGAAACATGTTCTTCTTGAAGTCAGATAACGATCCGTGACACATAGCGCCGAGTGCTAGCGGTTGGCTCGGCTCTGCTATCTCGCCCATACATTCGGCCAGGGCTGCGAGGCAGTTTACTTGATGTCCTCTCTCGCTTTTTTCTTTCTCTCTTCCTCTCTCTCTCTGTCTTTCTCTCTCTCCCTCTGGCAATATACTACGGGGGCTCTGTGCATTTGTTTTTATCTCCATTAGCTCTCTAGCACACACACACACAAACACACACTCAGTCTCCTCTGGATCAGAGAGACATGTCCCCTGGAGTGAAGTGTGTGTGAGAGAGAGATGCTCTCCTTTTTTTCTTTGGCAGTCTCTCAGTTCTCTCTCTCACTTTCTCTCTCTGTCTCTCTATCATGCTCGCTCGCTCTCTGTCTCATACGTGCCTGAGGTAACCAGATGTTTGTCTAGGTGTTGATTAAACATCAATCCCGCTGCTTGTCAACAACAACAGAAAGCATACCGAGAGTCACAGAGAGAGTGAGAGTGAGAGAGTGAGTAAAACAGAGTGACAGAGAGAGAGAGAAAAAAAATAAACTCATCTGTTCTCTCTGTAGTCGCTGAAGCTGCTCTTTTGGGGATTGACTCAGGGTGACCTGCAGGGGGCAACATAAGCAGATGCCTCAGGGTTCCCCACTGATGGAGACAGCTGCCCGTCTTTTGGAAACCCTTCATCCGCCTCCCACTCTCAACCCTCCGACCGCGCCGCACTCCAGAGACGAAGACGACAACAGGAGAGCGCCGTCGAAAAAAGACGAAACGCGGGCATCTAAAACCACAACATCCACAGAGCAAAGCTGAGCCACGACAAGGTCGACTGGAGGGAGTCAAGAAGGACGAGACTGAAGACAGCATGAAGGGAAACTTCAGGGCTTTCATTTGTCACCACCTGGGAAAGTGAACTAAAGGTGCAAAAAACTAAACAACAGTCAGGGGGCTTTCCTGCCTGTTTTAGCTCTTTCTATAGTGATCTCCAGCTGCTTACTGTGGGAAAAGAAGGGAATTAAATGGAATTAGAAGCAGGTGCCCACAATCTTAGAGCATCCCTGCAAGGTTCTAACCTACTGTAGGCCTCCTTTCTACCTCCTTTCTAAAGATGCCACAATCGAAACAACCCTAGTTTCCAGGGTCAGTTCAAACCTTCCTCCCTCTGACCCTGCTGCACTCCAGACACGAAGACACCAACAAAAGCGTGTTGTCTTAAAATAGGCGAAACGTGGGCATCTAAAATCGAAACATCTACAAAGCAAAGTTGAGCCTCGACACAGTCGACTGGAGGGAGTCAGGAAGGACGAGGCTGAAGACAGCATGAGGGGAAACTTCAGGGCTTTCATTTGTCACCACCTGGGAAAGTGAACTAAAGGTGCAAAAAACTAAACAACAGTCAGGGGACTTTCCTGCCTGTTTTACCTCTTTCTTCAGTGATCTCCAGTTGCTTTCTGCGGGAAAAGAAGGGAATTAAATGGAATTATAAGCAGGTGCCCACAATCTTAGAGCATCCCTGCAAGGTTCTAGCCTACTGTAGACCTCCTTTCTACCTCCTAAAGAGGCCACAACCGAAACAACCCTAGAATCCAGGGTCAGTTCAAACCTTCCTCCCTCTGACCCTGCTGCACTCCAGACACCAGTACACCAACAAGAGTGCGTTGTCTAAAAAGACAAAATGTGGGCATCTTAAACCGCAACATCTACAGAGCAAAGCTGAGCCTCGACAAGGTCGACTTGAGGGAGTCAGGAAGGATGAGGCTGTAGACAGCATGAGGGGAAACTTCAGGGCTTTCATTTGTCGCCACCAGGGAAAGCGAACTAAAGATGCAAAAAAACTAAACAACAGTCAGGGGGCTTTCCCGCCTGTTTTAGCTCTTTCTTCAGTGATCGCCAGCTGCTTACTTTGGGAAGAGAAGGGAATTAATGGGATGAGAAACAGGTGCCCACAATCTTAGAGCATCCCTGCAAGGTTCTAACCTACTGTAGACATCCTTTCTACCTCGTAACAAGAGGCCACAATCGAAAGAACACTAGTTTCCAGGGTCAGTTCAAACCTTCCTTCCTCTGACCCTGCTGCACTCCAGAGAGGAAGACATAAACAAGAGTCCAAAAGAATAAATGTGGGCAACTAAAACTGCAGCATCTACAGAGCAAAGCTGCTCCTCCAGAAGGTTGACTGAATGGAGTCAAGAAGAACAAGGCTGTGGGAGGCTTCCCTGCATCTTTATTTAGTGATCTCCAGCTGCTACTGTGGGAAGAGAAGGAAATTTAATGGGATAAGAAGCAGGTGCTCATAGTCTCAAAGCATCCCTGCAAGGTTCTAACCTACTGTAGACCTCTTTTTTTTACCTGGTAAAGAGGCAACAACCAAGTTCAAACCTTCCTAGATGCCACTTACACTCTAAAAAAAGCAACATTTTTGCAAGCTTGTGGAGATGGAGACAGCTGTCCGTCTTTTGGAAACCCTTCGTCCGCCTCCCACTCTCAACCCTCTGACCGCGGCGAACTCCAGAGACGAAGACTACAAGAAACGTGGGCATCTAAAACTGAAAGGAGACTGAAGACAGCATGAGGGGAAACTTCAGGGCTTTTGTTTGTCACTAAAATGCAAAAAAACCCAGACAAAAACAGTCAAGGGGCTTTCCCACCTGTTTTAGGTCTGTCTTCAGTGATCTCCAGCTGCTTATTGTGGGAAGAGAAGGGAATTAATGGGATGAGAAACAGGTGCCCACAATCTCAGAGCATCCCTGCAAGGTTCTAACCTACAGTAGACCTCCTTTCTACTGCGTAAAGAGGCAACAACCAAAACAACCCTAGTTTCCAGGGTCAGTTTAAACCTTCGTAGTTGCTGCCTACACTCTAAAAAAAGTATCATCTACAGAGCAAAGCTAAGCCTCATCAGGCTTGAATAGAGGGAGTTAGGAAGGACGAGGCTGAAGACAGCATGAGGGGGAACTTAGGGCATTAATTTGTCACCACCTGGGAAAGTGAACTAAAGGTGCAAAAAACTAAACAACAGTTGGGAGGCTTTCCTGCATGTTTTACATCTTTATTTAGTGGTCTCCAGCTGCTACTGTGGGTAGAAAAGGGAATTAAATGGAATAAGAAGCAGGTGCCCACAATCTCAGAGCATGCCTGTCTGGTTCTACCTTACTAGAGACTTCTGTCCGTATTTTGAAAACCCTTCATCTGCCCCCACTCTAAACTATCCGATCGTGCCACTGTGCACCATGAGGGGAAACTTCAGGGCTTTCATTTGTTACCAATCGGGGAAGTAAACTAAAGAACGCAAAAAACTAAACAACTGTTGGAGGGCTTTGCCTGCCTGTTTTAGCTCTTTCTTCAGTGACCTCTAGCTGTTGATGTGGGAAGAGAAGGGAATTAAATGTGATGAAGATGCCCCGAGTGGTCCAGTGGTCTAAAGCACTGCCACTATGAGTGGGAGGTTGCAGGTTTGAACCCCCAGTCATGCAGCTTTGCTATTAGCTGCCACTCAGAGGGAGCAAAATTGGCCTTGCTCCCTCCGGGTAAGTAGATGGCACTAAAGATGTCTGCAGCACGGGGCATCTGTGAGCTGATGTATAAGAACTGCTGTGCTTTTCTCAAAGCGCGCTGGCTACTCTGCAATGTTCGAAAAGTTTGAAAAGAGGTGGTGGCTGACTTCACAATTACTGTATGCATAGCTGCAACATATAAGCAAATGACAAGAAGACTAACTAATGCAGTTGTTACTTGTTTACCCAACATCAGTTAACATTATTAATGAAGTGTTTATTGATTTATTGTTCATCTTAACAAATGCTTTACTTCTAGGTCATGTGAAAATAACAATAATTAATACTGTAGTTCAGTGTTTAATTAACATTACTTAAGCTTTGTTAATGTAATGTATTACCTCTTGTCTTGTTAATGGTAACTAATGCATTAATTCATGTTATGCATTAATACACTTAATGTAAAATATAAACATAACCCGATATGTGCTAATATGAAGTTTTGCTGCTGTTCGCTGGATCAGCGTAGTTCACCGCAGGTTCTTTAGCCGCTGTTGCAACTTCACTTTTATTTTTATTCACCATCCTGTCTTTGATTTCTGTGTTTTGATGCTGGGACTGACCATGGATTGGTATTTGACTTCTCTTTTGGCTGTGTGGCTCCTTGGTTCAATAAACATCCAGTCATTGCGCTTTTATTATGAACTAGTGAGTGAATCAATACACTTCAAAAAGTTCTGCCTTAAGTTTCTTTTCAGCCAGAGTTCCTTTTTTGTGATATCCACATGGCAGTGACTATTGGCTACACTCTACCCACACTGTTCCCTAAGAATTCCAGTAGTACAGATACATTCTGTCTGTACCTGTAAGCTTGTAATGCAGAAATACCAATGAAACTGAATTTTATCTATGTATTTTTGGTGCTATCAAACTTTAATGCTTTCAATTAACACTTAACATTAACATTGCCATAATTATTTTTTTTTACAGAACCTGGAGATATAGTAACAGCTTTTTAGCTGCTCTTTAGCTATATTTAGCAATGTAAACACTAGTGTCACTACTGCTAAATTTAGAGATTAGATTACTTTTTATTTATGTTGCAATATGAATTCAATCTAAAAATAGATGGAAAATATATATCAAATAATTAACTACTAATATAACACCAGACAACATTAGAATACTGTTGATACTACTCTTGCTAGTCATCGTCAAGAAAATCATCCTCACGAACTCGAAAACCAAAACCAAAAAATAACATTAATCTTTGGTCAAATCTGTTAACAGAAATAATAACACATATATTCATGATTCTATTTTCTATTTAGGAATACATGTATTTGTATATATGGATATACATGTATATGTGTATGTATATATGCAGATAGGGAGACATTTCGCTCATAGCCAACTACAGCAGCAAGCTTGTGCACCTCCATATTGGCTTGTAAATGTATGAAGATGATCCTTGCAGAGACTCAAGAGAACTCCAGACAAACGTCCAACTTAGCTTCTTTAATATATTTACATTCTATTAAAATACATTTATTTACAATGGTAATATATGCAGCTGAAACAAGGAGCCTAGTGCATCCCAAATTTATTAACATTAACATTTTAATATAACATTTATAGTCTTTTATAACTTTTTCCCTTACATTACTTTTACTTTTATACTTGAAGTAATTTTAAAAAGCAGTACTTTTACACGTTTCCTTACAGAGTAAAAAGCTTGAGTTGATGCTTCAACTTCAACAGAAGTGTTTTAAACTAGTATCTATACTTTTACCTGAGTAATGAATGGGAATGCTTCTGATTAATTATTATTATTTTTTAACCAATTGTTAGCTCTAGTTCATATATTATTGTTCTTTATTACAGACACGATTTTATATATATTTTCACACAACTGTACACTTGTACAATTGTGCACTCCCCAGCCACACCATCCTAACCACAGTGAATACCCAAGTGTTTAAGTGTACTCTCTTTTCTCATAACCAAAACACTCTGGACACAAGTCAGGGTACAAAGAGTTCTCGACTGAAATATCATTTTCTTTCATCCTGTTTCTGCTTGTGTTGTATCCTGCAACATTGCAAGCAATAAAAACCTCAGCAGATGTGTTTTGTTTTTTTTCTACAGAGACCTAAAGTCACCCACGTTAAATGAGGGCTATACAGTGCAGTCTACTGCTGAGCCTGGTGCAACTTCACCTCGCGTGTGCATCAGGGACCAGCGCAGTGGTGCTCAGTGTTAAATTAGCCCTGCTGCTTTTTTTGCTGAGGCAATTTGGAGAACACACAAGTAGCGTACTTCTGTGTCTGTTCCGCTGTTAGCCGTAGCATTAGTGCGTTAGCATTAGCACGTTTCCCCTCGATCCCTCATTATGTCGAGTTTCTCAGGTTGCGGGAAGAAGCGGCGGCCCAATCAGGTGCTGCTTTTTCTGCTCGTTTAGGAAAACAAAGCGGCCTCGGCTCAGGTGGGGCATCCCCGTAGGCCTGCGAGATAATGAGCACGAAACAGCGAAAAAACGCAATACACAAGCGCACACACACACACACTCGCACAAAATGAGGCGGCTGGGATTACCAGGCTGACTGATTACAAACAGAAGCGCTTTTGAAAGTGAGGCAGTTCTCAGTGGGCTGAAATCATTTAATATCGTATTCGCTGGAGGTCAGGAGCAGTGCACCTGCAGAAAGCTGCAGAGAAACGCAAAAGCCTGTGAAACATGTCTGTAATAACACACAGCTTCTATCCATGCCTCTTTTTCCCAAACGCCAACATTAAGCAATTTTCTGAGATTGGGACTGAAAGCTAACACTGTCCATTAAACTCTTGTGCAACTGGCCCTTAAGAACGTACCATTTCCTGGTCTTGGGTTAATTTTTTGGTGTTGTAGTTTTGACTAAATCTAAGCAGAAGATCTTGTACAATTCAGAACTGTTGTCTAGGTTTATTTCAGTCAGTGGAGCTCCTGTGTTTTCTGCTATACTAGCAACACATCAGAACAGAACACACCTCATTTCCAGACCACCACACCCATCAGTGTAGATTTATTCCTAAACTTGATTTTATTTGCATTTTACTTGCATAGCACCTCGACCCTTGCAGATCCTGCTGTATGTGAACCCTATCAGTATCTGTTATCTGGGTAAAATGTCCCAGATCAAGAGTCTTGTTACACCTGTAATCATTTACATATCCGCTCGTCTGACACACTACTGCATGCTAAATATTGTATGGACCATGCCCACTTCTACTCCTCAAGTCAGCACTTCAGTACTTTCCCACCAATCGGTGGGACCGGATTGCAACTGGCCCTTTAAGAACGTCCCATTTCCTGGTCTTGGGTTGTTTTTTGTGGTATAGTTTTAACTGAATCCATGCAAAAAATCTCATAAACTTCAAGTCTTTGGTAAAGCCTCGGACATTAGCCCAGGTCCAAAGCATCTGGACCCTCACAGGTCCTGCTGTATGTGTATGCGCAACCAGCAAGACCAATTTGGAGGAGGTAGAGACTGGTAAAGGTCTTATACACCTCTTTTCCACCAACGAAGTGCTGGTGCTGGAGCCAGTGCTGGTTCCTGCTAACCAGCAAACCTTTTAAGAAATGTCCAATGTTTTTAGTGCTTTAAGGAGTCACTCACTACATATGTGAATATGGGTGTGTTCCAAAAAACGGAAACAGAAGTGTCCGTAAGGTTTGTAAACAAGTTTGCGACGGTGACGCTTGAACGCCCTGCCCTTTGGCTGCTTGTGTTACAGGTTCGCTGGTTCCAGACCAGGAAGATTGTGGGGCCAGAAGGGCACTGACTTTTCTGGCCAAGAACCTGTGATTTTGCGATGGAAAAGCACAAAACCATTTGGGAACTTGGCACCAGCACTGGCTTCATACCAATGGGAAAGAGTCCATAAAGACAGGTGGGAGGTGGTGATTTGCAGAGATCAAACAACTATCGAAACTCGAGGAGTTTGAATCAATTGAGACAAATCAACCCATTAAGCAGTTACTTATGGTCTTCTAGTGCCAAAATAAAGCTTCAAACATCAGTGTCACTGATAAGTGATGCAAGTCCTGACAGCGAGCCTGTGACGCGAGCGGCCAATGGGCGGGGCGTTGAAGCGTCTCCGGGGCAAAGTTGTTTACAAACCTCACCTCCATTCACAGCTAAGAGCAGCAGAAGCAGCTAAATTAATGAAAATGAAGCACCAGTGGTCCACCAAGGAGAGGAGCACAAGTTTTAAAAGGAGCTCAGGTTCCGCCATGTTGTTTTCTTATCGCCCCTAGCACTTTTTTGGTGGAAAAGAGGTAATAGTGACTAAGCAAAAAACTTCAGCTGCACCAGAACTAAGAACAAAACTGGGCAAGGAATCCACGAACCATTAGTAGCAGAACCAGAGGAAGCAAACTAGTGAACTACCACAATACACAAAGACCACAAAACAGACTAGCATGAGTACTTACAGCCCTGATCGGCTCAATGCTACGCTGCATTCATGCCAGGGGAGCTCAAGTCAAATATTGAGTGTATATACTCTACATTCCTTTTAATAGACTATTTCTGCAATGAGATAAAGGATCTTTTCAATGATATTCAATTCATATTTAAGATACTTTAAACCTTAAAAGGTGAAATAGTTACGTCCAAGTGCTGAGTTGAATTCTTCGAAGTTTTTGTTCCACCTTAAATGCTGCCGGTACACAGGCCTGTTTGATGTTTTCGTTCCACCTTAAACAGTGAAGCAGTTACTGGTGTCTGGAATAACTGATGCACCATGTAAAGTGGCACAAAGCTGCAAGCTGGAGATAATAAACCGCAATGTTGGCTTCTTTTTTCACTACTTCACCTTAAAAGCTGCAGCTGTCACATAATTAGTGTTCTCCAGCTTCTTATTTTATTTTTCTGCTTCACCTTAAGTTGTGTTTAAAGCAGCAACTCTGTGAGGAGCAGTCTAGAGACAGTATATGGATGGGGAAGGGTGATTAGACAAAATGGTCAGAATTTGGCTTACAGAATCTTGCTTGGGGCTTTTTTCTGGCAGATGATGTGATACGCATCCAATCTTAAAACATTACGTAGGTTTCAGCTGTCTAAAATAGGTTGTTTTAGTTGAACATGGGTATAATGCCTCCAACACTGAGCTCTGAAGCAGTGGAATAACCGTGTTCTCTTGAATGATGGTGCTCCATCCAGTAATTTTGGGATGAGTTGGGGAGCTAGGAGTGAATCAAATGCAAAATTAAAAATCAAGGTTTGGTTGAAAACAGGATAAACTGATGCCTTAATGCCTTGATTTCAGAAGAAACAATTAATGAGCATGTGTCCCAATATTTCAATATGGTTAACGGTATTTTTCGCACTATAAATTTATCGCATTTGAAATGGCTTCTTTCGCACCACTCTCCCATACAGCTTCTCCTGGTGCAAAGTGCTCTGTATTGTTGACCGATGCACAGTGACACCATCTGCAGCAAGATGATGATGCAGCTCTTTGGAGATGGTCTGTGGATTGTCCTTGACTGTTCTCACCATTCTTCTTCTCTGCCTTTCTGATATTTTTCTTGGCCTGCCACTTCTGGGCTTAACAAGAACTGTCCCTGTGGTCTTCCATTTCCTTACTATGTTCCTCACAGTGGAAACTGACAGGTTAAATCTCTGAGACAACTTTTTGTATCCTTCCCCTGAACAACTATGTTGAACAATCTTTGTTTTTAGATCATTTGAGAGTTGTTTTGATGAGCCCATGATGCCACTCTTCAGAGGAGATTCAAATAGGAGAACAACTTGCAATTGGCCACCTTAAATACCTTTTCTCATGATTGGATACACCTGGCTATGAAGTTCAAAGCTCAATGAGGTTACCAAACCAATTTTGTGCTTCAGTAAGTCAGTAAAAAGTAGTTAGGAGTATTCGAATCAATAAAATGATAAGGGTGCCCATACTTTTGCACTGGTCAAATTTTGGTTTAATGCATATTGCACATTTTCTGTTAGTACAATAAACCTCATTTCAATCCTGAAATATTACTGTGTTCATCAGTTATTAGATATATCAAACTGAAATGGCTGTTGCAAACACCCAAATATTTAGAACTGAAAATGATTAAGATTAATAGGGGTGTAATTATGGAACAGTTTCTTGTAAAAGTAATATTTTTTCTCATTTATAAGGAGTGTATGACACTTTTTAAAGAATTAAAATCTGTTGAAAGTAAAAGATTTCATGTAATTACAGGACAAGTTCTTGTAAAATGACAGTAATAGTTGTCAATCATAGTAAATACAATAACTGTTTTTTTTTGGGGGGGGGGGGGGGTTATATCTGTTTTAAATGTGACAGTATTTTAATAGTATTTTACAGACACTTCCTGCTGCCAGAAAATTACATTTTTTACACTTTTTGTTTTTACAGTGTAGTGTTGCATAATGTGCCTTATAATCCAGTGCGGGTTATGTATGAAAATAGACCAGAAAATATACATTTATTGGTAGTGCGCCTTATAATCTGGTGTGCCTTATAGTGCGAAACATATGGTATTTAGGTTGGACTATGAAACCCTGTAATCCTATAATTCATCCTGAGCATCTTAAGAAATTGCTTTTTGGAAGAGCAAGAGGACGGCTAACGCAAACTGTACATCAACAGATGAGCTACAGTCTCTAACGGAACTCCAGCAGCAAGACGGGGCTGCAAGAGAGCGGGTTTCTGATAAAGTGGCCAAGGAGAGTATATAAAAAGTGAGTCCCCTTGAAGATAATAGCCTACGAAACCCACTCCCGTTTGACTGTACACGCAGAGCAAATAGGAACTGGCAGCAAATCATACGATTTATAACAACCCACCCCCAGCTGGAGCAGGCCAGCTTCATATTAAACACCTCTACCCCCTTAAGAGAGAGGAAGAGAGAGAGGGGAGAAGTGCGTAGTAAACTAAGCTGGCTCGCCCTCCGTCCCTAAAGGCAGATTGGAATGGGCAGTCATGCATTTAGAGCCGGGGAGCGTCTCCGAGGGGGAAGGAAGCGTTATCTCATTCAGAAAACACGGCACAGAGGAAGAAATACTCCAGAGGAAATGAGGAGGGAAGGAGAAATGAAGAGCGAGAGAGCGAGAGAGACAGGACACAGAGAGAAAGAGAGAGAGAGAGTGAGAGAGAGAGCTTTAATAGTGACCTTGAAAGAGAGATAATAAATTGGAGAGTGCCTACTTGTTTGACAAAATATGCACATACACACACGAGAGTCGTGCATACAGAGCAGTACTGGTAGGTGCTGACTGCAGGCGGTGGGTCCTTGGGGGGGTTATTTAGCCAGGGTGACCATATTAGCTGCGTTCCAAAGCCTTTAGGCTGCATCTAGCCGAGATGAGCTGCATTCATCGGCCGTTATGTCAAAGAAGACTGTTTCAAAGTGAAGGATCTTTTGTACATAACCAAGAAACGCAGCTAACGTTTGCAGTTATTCGAAGGACGCGACTGATGTATCCTTTGCAGTCCTTAGTTATCAAAAAATCACTGCTCACCTACAACAACAGAACCAAAGAAGCAGAATTAAATATATATATATATATATATATATATATATATAAATCATTTTTATGTCTTCACAATGCTTCGTTAGAGTGTTCTGTAAGCTCTGCATTATCTATTATAATTATAGCCCTTTCAACACTGCTATTTATATTTGGACAGCCAGCGTAGCTTCAGGTGTGAGCTATCATCAACTGTGTTGTGTGCACGCCGTGATGAATATGTTGCAGTGAGACAGTGTGTAGACTGATTCATGTCAGAAACCTACAATACCGTGATGAAATCAATATCTTACAAGAAAGTCACACTGAAGACTGCAGAGATACGGAATGATGTGTCAAACATTGACTTCTAATTTGTTTATTTTTTCTTTTTTTTCTTTTCTAGTTCTGGGTTGTTAACTGTAGGTACAGGGGTTGGACAATGAAACTGAAACACCTGGTTTTAGACCACAATAATTTAATTTGGCGATGGACAGTTCTGGTGGAAACAGGAGAGTTGAGGTGCACATTGAATTCTGCCGTGATTTGGGCAGCCGTGGTTTTATGTTTTTTGGATACAATCCGAGTTAGCACCCGAACATCCCTTTCAGACAGCTTCCTCTTACAGCGTCCACAGTTAATCCTGTTGGATGTGGTTGGTCCTTCTTGGTGGTATGCTGACATTACCCTGGATACCGTGGCTCTTGATACATCACAAAGACTTGCTGTCTTGGTCACAGATGCTCCAGCAAGACGTGCACCAATAATTTGTCCTCTTTTGAACTCTGGTACGTCACCCATAATGTTGTGTGCATTGCAATATTTTGAGCAGAACTGTGCTCTTACCCTGATAATGGAACTCTACTCTTACTGGTGCAATGTGCACTTAATGAAGATTGACCACCAGGCTGTGACCTTGAAACCTCTCACACTAAAATGACAGGTGTTTCAGTTTCACTCTCCAACCCCTGTACATACAGTTGGAAGAAAAAGTATGTGAACCCTTTGGGATACTTGGGAATCATGCCTCGCAAAAAAGAGTTCTCAGAAGACCTACTTTCAAGAATTATTGGCTCTCATAAAGCTGGAAGGGGTTACAAAAGTATCTGATGTTTGTGTGTTCGCTGTTGCTACCTTCCATAAGTGTGGTCGTCCTGTAAAGATGACTGCTAGAGCCCAGCACAGAATGATCAATGAGGTGAAGAAGAATCCTAGAGTGTCAAATCAAGACTTACGGAAATCTCTGGCACATGCTAACATTTTTGTTGACAAATCTACAATAAGGAAAACATTAAACAAGCATGGAGTTCATGGGAGTACACCACGGAGGAAGCTACTGCTGTCAAAAAAAAACCCCATTGCTGCACGTTTTAAGTTTGCAAATAAGCACCTGGATGTTCCACAGCAGTACTGGCTAAACATACTGAAACCAAAATTGAGTTGTTTGGAAGGACTGAGGCTGAGGGTGTTCACAGCATCCCCAAGCAGGGACAAGGCCAGAAAGTTGTATAATGAAATTGCGAGTGTACGAGAGTGAAATGTGGTTTTACAGCTCTCCTTTTCAACTAAAAGTGAAAGTTTCCTGGTGTGAAGAAGAAGAATGATGGTTGTGAAGACCCGTATCCGTCGCTGACCCGCTACAGCAGCGTAGCGTCAGCCGAGCCTAAAGCGCAGGCTGTAATAGAATGTGTGTGTAAGAGTGTGTTATGGTGGGTTATGAGTGTGAAGTGAAAGCCGCTCTCGCGCTTTCTGAGCTGCTGACATTTGGAGAGATGATATAGTTTTGGATTTAAGCAAGAGAAGCTCTCCCCGTGCCGAGTACAGCTCTCCTGCTGGCTGTCTGTCTCTCTCTTTCTTTCTGTCTTTCTCTCTTTGTCTTCTGTCTTTCTCTCTGTCTTTCTCTCTCCATTTTCTGTCGGTTTCAATGTCTTTCTGTATGTCTCTCTCTGTATTTCTGTCTGTCTCTCTGTCTTTCTGTCTGTCTTCTATTCTGTCTTCTTGTTGGTCTCTCAATCTTTCTGTCTCTCTCTGCCTTTCTGTCTCTTTCTTTTTTTATCTGCCTGTCTCTCTCACTTACAGAGAGAAACAGACAGAATGGCTTCTGTCTTTTTTCTGTCTGTCTCTATGTCCCTTTGTTTCTGTCTTTCTCTGTTTCTCTGTCAGTCTCCATGTCTCTTTCTCTCTGTCTTTCTGTCTGTCTTTCTCTGCCTATTCTGTCTCTCTCTGTTTTTTTTTCTGCCTGTCTCTCTCACTCAGAGAGAAACAGACAGAATGGCTTCTGTCTTTTTTCTGTCTGTCTCTCTCTTTATTTTTCTGTTTCTCTGTCGGTGTCTAGGTCTCTTTCTCTATGTCCCTTTGTCTCTGTCTTTCTGTCTGTCTCTCTCTGTTTCTCTGTCGGTCTCCCTGTCTCTTTCTCTCTGTCTTTCTGTCTGTCTCTTTCTGCCCTTTCTGTCTATCTCACTCACAGAGAGAAACAGACAGAAAAGTCTCTTTCTCTCTCCATTTTTCTGTCAGTTTCTATGTCTTTTTCTCTCTGTCTTTCTGTCTGTCTCTCTCTGTTTTTTTTCTGCCTGTGTCTCTCTCACAGAGAGAAACAGACAGAAAAGCTTCTAATATTTTCTCTCTGTCTTTTTGTTGGGTCTCTCTGTCTGTCTCTATGTCCCTTTATCTCTGTCTTTTTGTCTGTCTCCCTCTCTGATTCTCTGTTGGTCTCTATGTCTCTTTCTCTCTGTCTTCTGTCTGTCTATCTGTCTTTCTCGCTCCATTTTTCTGTTGGTTTCTGTGTCTTTTTCTCTCTTTCTTTCTGTCTGTCTGTCTCTCTTTATTTCTGTCTGTCTCTCTATCTTTCTGTTTGTTTCTCTGTCTTTTTGTCTGTGTTTCTCTCTCTGTCTGTCTCTGTGTCTGGCTCTGTCTGACTCTCTGTCTTTCTGTCTGTCTCTCTCTTTCTGTATATCTGTTGGTCTCTCTCTGTCTGTCTTTCTGTCTGTCTGCTTCTCTCTGTCTTTCCATCTGTCTTTTACTCTGTCTTCTTGTTGGTCTCTCTCAATCTTTCTCTCTTTCCCACAAAGAGAAACAGAGAGAAAAGCTTCTATTTTTTTCTCTGTGTCTTTTTGTTGGGTCTCTCTGTTTGTCTCTGTGCCTTTCTCCTTTTCCCTCTCTTCTCCCACTCTGTCTCTTGTCTCTTTTTTTCTTCCTTTTTTGCAAGTTTCTCCCCATAATAATAATAAAAAAATATATCCAGCCTATATAAAGCAATGGTCGTTGTTTTATCAGTTGGCATCATGGATGACCAATGACCGGAAACCATTGTCCATACAGATTATTTCAACATTCTATGAACATATTCCAAAGCTCTAAGCATTTTTTATGGTCTGCTCTCCTAGAACTGTCTGGTGAGTTTGCACTCTCAGTATGGTGGACGTTATTTGTGGCATGGAGGATTCAGACTTTATTAGGGGGGCACTGCTTGCCCTGCTTAGTGTAAAGAACACAGCCATAAAGACTGTAAAGACTGTAAACGTATATAAAGATGATTCTGCTGAAAGCAGGTCGAGTTAAATCACTTTTTTATGCATTTTTCTGCCAAAATTTAGTTTGGAGTTAATCTGGTTTATCCCTCCAATCTGCCTGTTCCAGTGTTTATTATAGGCATAAAAGGGCACATTTTTCAGGTCACAAACACTGATATGTTTCAGGTCCTTGCTTCTATAAATTTAGATATTGAGCATTTTAATTTCCTCTGATGCTACAATCATGTCTTTTGGCTGTGTTTGGACAATTCATTAGAAACACAGACTGGTTGGGATGCGAGCAATCTAATATTTATGGAACAAAGACATAAGTCCAAATATTTATGGGATGTATTATTTTGTTAACCACTGGAACCCTTATTCACTCCTGTTACCCATTTCCTCTTTTCTCACGCCCAGTATTCCCCTCTTCTTAAAGCTTTTTTTTTCCCTTTTCCTTGACATAAAAATTGTTGGCTGTTCAGATAGAGTTCCACTGACGCCAATCGGGTATGTATCAGATGTCTACACCACATATTAAAATGGTCCAAACTGTAATTGAGAACGTCCGATTCTGTATGTTTTTGCCTTCCACCAAGCCACGCAAATTACACACCTGTTTCACATACGACATAAAATATTGGATTTGGGCAACTTTTACCTTTTACCTCTCCCTCTCTCTCTCTATTGTGTGAGTGAAATATTGGAACAGGATTGGATTTACAGCAGTATCCTCTCGACCCGCCCATTTTCCATGGCAACTCAGTTTCGCAGCAGGACATCTTCATTACCACGTCTGGAAACTCTAGACTCGCCCTCTTCTGTCCGTGGGGAACGCTGTAACTCCTTTTCTCTACATGTAAAAGCTCAACAGCACGCCGTTTCACTCGACCATGTTCTGGCCCGGTCCCATGGTCACATGTTCTGCCGGGTGGGAGTAAAGAGGGGGGATATCTCTTCTCAGCCTGGATTAGTTGGAGCGTTTGAGTTGAGAGTGAAATGAATATATTTAGGCTCTTTTGAAGTCGACAAAAGAAGCCGAAAGGATTTTTCACGGGAACGGATCGGAAACGCACGGAATAAGAGAGTCTGCAAATGAAGCTTTCCCTTCATCATTTATGTAATATTCCGAGAGCTTTGGAGAGGGAAGGGATCGGGGTGTATTTTAAGCCTGTGATTGTGTTTAAAGCCAGCATGAAAGAGCGAGTGAGGGGGTGGGTGAACGGCACTCGAGTGGTCTTACAATAGAGGACATGACCGGCTTTGTTACTGAACAAATTGGAGCTGGAAAACTCTTAATTAGCTAGAAGAGAGACGTACTTCCCACTTAACAGAATATAATGGCCTGAATGTGCAGGCCAGAAAGTGTTCGAATGTGCTAAATTTAAAACTGTAAGGGGGCGGGGCTAGCTGTGGTGGGGGTGTGCTGTTTTAAGATTATTATTTTCAAACACTGGATGATCAATTATAAAATCTAAAAGGTTGTCCTTTCAGAATAACCTGAAGTGAGATTATAATCCATTATGAATTGAAATTGTCCAGTCTAACAAAATGAACTGAAGTGAGATTATAATCCAGTATGGATTTAAATTGTCCAGTCTAACAAAATGAACTGAAGTGAAATTATAATCCAGTATGAATTGAAATTGTCCAGTCTAACAAAATGAACTGAAGTGAGATTATAATCCAGTATGAATTGAAATTGTCCAGTCTAACAAAATGAACTGAAGTGAGATTATGATCCAGTATGAATTGAAATTGTCCAGTCTAACAAAATGAACTGAAGTGAGATTATAATCCAGTATGAATTGAAATTGTCCAGTCCAGCAGAATGAACTGAAGTGAGATTATAATCCAGTATGAATTGAAATTGTCCGGTCTAATAGAATGAACTGAAGTGAGATTATAATCCAGTATGAATTGAAATTGTCCGGTCTAATAGAATGAACTGAAGTGAGATTATAATCCAGTATGAATTGAAATTGTCCGGTCTAATAGAATGAACTGAAATCAAGTCAAGTCAAGTCAAGTAGTTTTATTGTCAATACTGCATGTGTACAGGACATACAGAGAATTGAAATTACGTTACTCTCCTTCCCAATTTTACAGCAAGTACAGATAATAGATATAATAAAGGAGAATGGGAGACACTATGTGTACAATACAGCAGGGACACAAATAGACATACACGAGACAAAAACAAGGTGCAGTGGTGTGGGGGAGGAATAGATATATAAATATAAGTAAAGAAGTAAAGATAGATATATAATTATAATATAAAAGAGTTGGAGACACTATATGTTCAATACAGCAAGACACAATAAACATACGTAAGAAAATAGTGCAATATTGATGGTGATTGAGATGGAATGACAGTAAAAATAGTAAATAACAGTAGTGCAAATACGGTATATGGTATATAGCTTAAGGCTGGTAAAGTGAATGGGTGCGTAAGTCCTTAAAGTTCACAGTTTAATTAAGTGGAATTAAAGTGCGTATTGACAGTGCAAGTATATCAGTAGTGCAGGTGTTGTGTAGTGCAAGTCCGTTTGGAAGGGACCAGTACTTTGTGCATTGTAGTGCAGAGTTTCAGTACTTTATTAGTGGGGGGGGGTCAGGATGCTGAGTGAGTGTGTGCTGGGGGCAGGATTGGGATGGGGGGTAGAGCAGGAAGAGAGTTCAGCATCCTCACAGCCTGATGGATGGGGCTGTCTCGCAGTCTGCTGGTCCTCGCCCCTAGACTCCGCAGTCTCCTCCCTGATGGCAGCAGGCTGAAGAAGCTGTGTAGTGGGTGAGAGGGATCTCCTGCCAGACGGAGGGCTTTCCGTGTGAGGCGGGAGCTGTACAAGTCCTGAAGGGAGGGGAGAGAGGTGCCAACGATCTTCTCAGCTGCTCTCACAATGCGCTGGAGGGTCCTGCGGCAGGATGCTGTGCTGGCCCCGTACCACACGGTGAAACAGCTGGTCAGTATGCTCACGATGGCCCCTCTGTAGAAGGTGGTCATGATGGGGGTGGGGGCTCCACCCCCATCATGAGATTATAATCCAGTATGAATTGAAATTGTCCAGTCTAACAAAATGAACTGAAGTGAGATTATAATCCAGTATGAATTGAAATTGTCCAGTCTAACAGAATGAACTGAAGTGAGATTATAATCCAGAATGAATTGAGTTGGGTTGAGGGTATTTTTTTATGTTTTCTGCACCAGTCATTTAATTTTTGGTTGTTTGGGTCATTAATATAGTTCAGTTATATTTAGTACAAATCATAACATCTTGTTTTGCTTCCTCTTGAGACCAGGCTACATTTAAGCCTGACTGAAGCTATTAGGTATGATGTAATTGGCCACTTCTATTGGCCAGAATAAACTCTGTACTGTAGCACTCTGGTTTTGTCCTCAGCAGAGCCATTTACTGTGCCGATTCTTTTCTTATCCAACACACTTGATACTGAACTGCTGAGCTCCTGCTAAAGACAGACGCAGGACTGACCTATCCTAGATTTTATTCAGGTCTTCAGCGTCCTGCTGGAATTCTGAGAGCCCTGTCAGAAATAAATGATTAAATAATTAAACAAAGGACCTTGTGTGTGAGAGTGAAGAGGCAGCAGTGTGTGGAGACCGGCCCGCGGAGTGCTGGGCTGATTGTGTGTGTGTGTGTGTGTGTGTATGTGTGTGTGTAAGTTGCTGTCAGATTCTGGTGAATCAAACGGATCACTGTCATTTCTGAGAGCACCTCCTAACCTTGAATACACCTGAACTTCTTCATTTTCCTTTTTTAAACCCTACTTTAAAAGCTGTCTTTGCCCTCCTGCTAGACGGTTTAAAGCACTTAAAAAAAAAGAAAAAAAATGCTGTACCCGGCTACTAAAGACTGTAGTCCATCTGTTGGGGCCTTTTTTCACACCCTTAATCAGGGTCAGTTTTGAATCTGGAGTCACTGGATTGTCAGAATGAATCCAAGTCAAGTCAAGTCAAGTCTGAATTCTCTGTGATATAAGGAAAAGACAAGTCTTGGGCATTTGGGCTGGGGGTCTGAGTTGAGTCTGGAGTGTCTGGGTTGAGAATTTGAGTCAAGTCTTCTAGTGTCTGTGTTGTAAGTCCACTTAAAGGAGAACTCTGGTGTAAAATGGACTTTTACTGTAGTAAAACGTGAAAAAAGTACCTTTGATGAATAGCACACCTCCGATTTCCAATAGCGTTCCGAGATCCAGAAATTTGAACAGTTTGTTACATCCCGTAACGCTAGCTTCAGCTCCGTGTGCTGCCATATTTGTTTTGATAATTTCATAAACATATATACATACAAGGAATCCACAGTCAAGACTTATTCAAGACTGGAGTCTCTCAGATTTGAGGCAGATTAACGACTTTAGTCTTTGGGTTGTGAAGTCAAGACTTAGTCAATAGTTAGTCAAGACTGGAGTTTTTGGGGTGTGAGGCTGATTCAGGACTTTAGTCTTTGGGTTGTGAAGGCAAAACTAGGTCAATCGTTAGTCAAGACTGGAGTCTCTGGGGTGTGAGGCTGATTCAGGACTTTAGTCTTTGGGTTGGGAAGTCAAGACTTAGTCAATAGTTAGTCAAGACTGGAGTCTTTGGGGTGTGAGGCTGATTCAGGACTTTAGTCTTTGGGTTGTGAAGTCAAGACTTAGTCAATAGTTAGACAAGACTGGAGTCCTTGGGGTGTGATGCTGATTCAGGACTTTAGTCTTTGGGTTGTGAAGTCAAGACTAGGTCAATCATTAGCCAAGACTGGAGTCTCTGGGGTGTGAGGCTGATTCAGGACTTTAGTCTTTGGGTTGTGAAGTCAAGACTAGGTCAATCGTTAGTCAAGACTGGAGTCTCTGGGGTGTGAGGCTGATTCAGGACTTTAGTCTTTGGGTTGGGAAGTCAAGGCTTAGTCAATGGTTAGTCAAGACTGGAGTCTTTGGGGTGTGAGGCTGATTCAGGACTTTAGTCTTTGGGTTGTGAAGTCAAGACTTAGTCAATAGTTAGACAAGACTGGAGTCCTTGGGGTGTGAAGCTGATTCAGGACTTTAGTCTTTGGATTGTGAAGGAAAGACTAGGTCAATCGTTAGTCAAGACTGGAGTCTCTGGGGTGTGAGGCTGATTCAGGACTTTAGTCTTTGGGTTGTGAAGTCAAGACTGGAGTCTTTGGGGTGTGAGGCTGATTCAGGACTTTAGTCTTTGGGTTGTGAAGTCAAGACTTAGTCAATAGTTAGTCAAGACTGGAGTCTTTGGGGTGTGAGGCTGATTCAGGACTTTAGTCTTTGGGTTGTGAAGGCAAGACTAGGTCAATCGTTAGTCAAGACTGGAGTCTCTGGGGTATTAGGCTGATTCAGGACTTTAGTCTTTGGGTTGGGAAGTCAAGACTGGAGTCTCTGGGGTGTGAGGCTGATTCAGGACTTAAGTCTTTGGGTTGTGAAGTCAGGAGTCAAGACTGGAGACTCTGCGTCACAAGACTGAATCTAGTTTCAAATTCTGGGTGCAAGTCCAAGTCAAGTCCTGAATTGATTGTTGAGTCTCTGGGTTTGAGTCTTGAGTCTTGTTTTGTGAGTCTGATTCAAGATTTAAGTTTTTGTGTTGTGAGACTTGGGTTGTGGTTTCAAGTCAAATCTGGAATCTTTGGGTTGTGAGCCTGAATCAGTTCATGGATATTATCTGAATTGAGTTTGGAGAATCCAAAAGTACAGGTTCTAGTCAAAGAAACTCTTGAGTATCTTGGCGTCTTGGACTCAGAGTTGAGTCTTGAGTCTATTGGTTGTGAGTCTGGACATTATCCCCCACACTTATGGTTTCTGAGTCTTGTTTTTTGTGAATTTTGAGAAAAAAATTGTAGTTAATTCAGTTCGAATTGAGTCTGGGGTTGTTGGGTTTTGAGTTCAGATCAAATCTTGGGTTTTTGAGTCCATGGGGAGCCAGATCAAGTCAATTCAAGACTTCAAATCAATAAACAGAGGCGGAGCTGCAGTCTCTCATTAGGGGGAATATATTAATAACACTCTAAATATATGTATTGTGATATATTACCAGATTGAGGTGGTAAGTGTCCAGTCTCTCACCAGCATTTCTAAAAGAATGTTTCCATGTTACAGAGGAATCCTTTATGGAGCATGGCTGGATCTCACGCATCAGAGATTCTCTACAGTTCTTATCCCGCACTTTCTGATTCCTCTCACGTTATTCACTTACAGCCCCGCTGCCGAATCAAACTGCTGTATTTATGTATCTCCACTCAGCAAAGCAATCACGCTCCATAAGCTTTAATTCCTGATGCATCTCCAGCAGACCAAACACACAGGGAGGAGAAAATCTATAAAAGAACTTTATTGCTCGTGGCCAAGGATGGAAAGTAATTACAGCTTTTATAAGGTTATCAATTCCTCTGACCTAATTTCTATTGATCGGACGGCGGAACATTTTACACCACGGACAGATAATAGGCAGAAGTCTTGAACTGTGTGTGTGTGCGGAAAGAGAGAGAGAAAGAGCTACTGCCAGAAGAAGAAATAAAAAACATTGTCCTTCTTGACCAAGCACTTTTCCGAGACTCTGGCTTATTGCGACATTACAAATCCTGAACGCTGCTGACCTCAGAGCAGACGGTAATAAAGACAACCTCTCGGCTTAAAATAGAAAACATCTCAATTACGATTCAGTGGGCAGTTGAATATATCTAATCTAATACACAATGAATACAATTTTCAATATCCTTCTGTTTCAGTTATAGAATGATTACATTTTGTCTTATATATTTACCAGTTTAACATTTCTGTGCAAATGCTTACTTCACATGCTTTCTGGGTAATCAGAAGTCTTTAGCGTGGCCAGATTTCTTTAGACTGTTGTAATCAGCAGATCTGGAGATCTGATTTTAGCTGTATAATTTGAGCAACTGACCAACACACATCCTGTTCCTGCCCCTCTTTGTATTTAAGTAGTTAGACCCTGGGAAAAGGGCTAGGTCTGGGCTAGGACTGCCAGCCTGGTTACCTCAGTCCACAGGACAACTCTGAATAAAGCTGTAACTTCCTGCACTGAAGCTCTCATTAGCAACAGAATGAGGACTGATGGATTTGAGGAAGAACCATATGACCATATGTCTGTTCACTGATGAATATACAAAAATCTATGAGGAAGATGTGGCCGACGACATGATCGTCAACAAATTTAAAGCAAAAATTGTTCAGAAGATCGCTCAAAGCTGGAGGAAGAAACCATGGAAGGAGTCATGACTCACATGGGAGTACATTTTGCATCTTCTTTTGATCAAAACTGCTCATCCATGTTAACTTCAGTATAGTCAGTATTGTAGGGGTGGGGCAACTAATCCAGTGCAGATGTGGGCAGCTGGTCTGTGACAGAAGAGCGTGTATGTATGGCTAGATAGGTGAGCAGGTCTGTGTTGGGTAACAGAAGAACCTGATCGTTTTATGTCCATCAACTCCAGGCCTGACACATGGTTAGTCATTGAAGTAAAGAAATGACATTTTTCTGATGGGACTTATAGAGAAGAGAGGATGTGAACAGGTTATCAGAATGAGCCTCATGACAGATCTGAATATAACAGCCTACCTATAGTTAGCCAGCCAGAAGGTAACATAGACATGAGAGCATGCTAAAACACTGACATTTATCCACTCCACTGTCCTAAACCACATCACACTATTATTTCTGTTATTACTACCTCACAATAATACAGACTGTTAATGTTATTGACACCACTAGTACACATATTATTTAATTTTGCCTGTCTTATGCTGATATTTCTCAAAAGAAAAAAATAAATGCATCCAACAATACGAATAGGGAAAATATTTGTAGTTTAAGCAGTTCATACAACGCTGTTATTTTTCTTCTTAATAAAGCAGCACAAATAAACATGGTCATTGTTTTTGTTCCATATGTAAGGTAGTCTCTCATGGTGACAGCATGAGAATGAGATTACTCAATTCGGCTGTTAAATAAATACATTTTGTGAGAATAATTATATTTTTTGGTTAGAATTTAGAAAAGGTACCAAAAAGAGTATTGTTTGGGTTTGGTACCAAATTCATAGTATATGCCATATGCTTCCATGAAAATACAGCAGATTTTCCATCTCCTTATTCTCCACTAATCTGTCTTTCCATCTAATTCCAGCAATTATTTTTCCATGTGCTAATATTAGCACATAATTATTCAGTTCTTAAAATGCTATGACGCTGTATTGTATGCAGGTGTGATTGACAGCATTGAAATGATTGACAGTCTTGAAGTGATTGACAGCGTTGACTGGCACAGATTGTCTGCATTGAGTAGAGTAGCACAGTTGTAGTCCAGCTGTTTAGAAACTAGCTAGTTAATCACACTGTCATTAATCATCTGGTGTTTTTGAGTTATTGGTCACATTATGAAGTTATTTGTAATTTTTACAGGAAATCTGATGTTAGCATATAATGGACAGTATATCTAATTAGATCTAATTAGTTGTTAGTTGCCAGGAAACATTACTGTATAGTAAGACATGCTGAATTCGGTATTAGTACTCTGCTGTTAAAACATCTCCCAAACATCCCTTGCAGTGGTGATTTGCTAAACGTTCTTATTAATTTTGACCGGTGATTTTGATTTAGTTTTAGTCTTAGTATTTTATGGAGTGAATTTTGTGCCAAAAGTTTTACGTAAAAAAATAAAATCTAAATCAAAATATAAAAAAATCAAAAATGTTGCAAATTCAAAAAAGAAAAAATGATAGAAAATATATATTTTAAATATACTTGGTTACTTTATTATCCTTTGCAGTTATTTGGAAATTATTTCAGTTTGGATTTTGCCATCGTTGCTTTTATTTTTGTGTTTTTGTGAATGTTCTGCGGATTTTTTTGATTGGTTTTGGACTGACTGCTGATTCCCTGAGCCCTTGTGCGAGACTGACCACTGGTAACTATCATACTTTGCACATAATTATTTAGCACACCTTGCTAACATGAGCTTTTTAATGGAGTGAGACACTTGCTTAGAGAAGACATATAGCATTAAACATAACGGTTGTATGAAATTTAATTGGAAAAAGTATCTGCTGCTGCTGTGCACTGGAAGCTGTTCACTCTTTTGAAAACGCAACATACATTTTTTATTTTGATTGCAGATTTAATTTTTTTGCGTAAAACTTTTGGCACAAAATTCACTCCATAGTTTTTTGACTAAAACTTTTTTTTGTCACATTATAGTCATTTAATTAATATTTGTTTCACTGTATTTTTTTGACTATACGGTGCACTTA